>NW_019266213.1:0-7971 GCF_002742605.1 Olea europaea var. sylvestris
GCAATTTCGTCATTTTTCGCGACGGTGTCGGAATGGGCTAAAATTTGACAGGCTGATCGGAAACAAAAATAGCGCCGGGGGCAATTTAGTCATTTTTCGTGACGGTGACGGAATGGGCAAAAATTTTACAGGCTGATCGGAAACAAAAATCGCGCCGGGGGCAATTTCGTCATTTTTCGCGACGGTGTCGGAATGGGCTAAAATTTGCCAGGCTGATCGGAAACCAAAATCGCGCCGAGGGCAATTTAGTCATTTTTCGCGACGGTGACGGAATGGGCTAAAATTTGACAGGCTGATCGGAAACAAAAATCGCGCCGGGGACAATTTCGTCATTTTTCGCTACGGTGATGGAATGGTCTCAAATTTGACAGGTTGATCGGAAACAAAAATCGTGCCGGGGGCAATTTCGTCGTTTTCGCCACGGTGTCGGAATGGGCTAAAATTTGACAGGCTGATCGGAAACAAAAATCGCGTCGGGGGCAATTTCTTCATTTTTCGCGAGGGTGTCGAAATGGGCTAAAATTTGAGAAAAATCACGTCGGTGGCAATTTCATCATTTTTCGCGGCGGTGTCGAAATCGGCTAAAATTTGACAGGTTGATCGGAAACGAAAATCGCGCCTGGGGCAATTTTGTCATTTTTCGCGACGGTGACAGAATGGGCTAAAATTTGACAGGCTGATCGGAAACAAAAATCGCGCCGGGGGCAATTTCGTCATTTTTCGCGACGGTGTCGGAATGGGCTAAAATTTAGCAGGTTGATCGGAAACAAAAATCGCGCCGGGGGCAATTTCGTCATTTTTCGCGCGGGTGTCAGAATGGGCTAAAATTTGACTGGTTGATCGGAAACAAAAATCGTGCTGGGGGCTATTTCGTCAATTTTCGCGACGGTGTCGAAATGGGCTAAAATTTGACAGGCTGATCGGAAACAAAAATCGCGCCGGGGGCAATTTCGTCATTTTTCGCGCGGGTGTCAGAATGGGCTAAAATTTGACTGGTTGATCGGAAACAAAAATCGTGCTGGGGGCTATTTCGTCAATTTTCGCGACGGTGTCGAAATGGGCTAAAATTTGACAGGCTGATTGGAAGCAAAAATTGCGTCGGGGCAATTTCGTCATTTTGCGTGACGGTGTCGAAATGGGCTAAAATTGGACAAAAATCGTACCGGGTGCAGTTTTGTCATTTTTCGCGACGGTGTCGGAATGGGCTAAAATTTGACAGGCTGATCGGAAACGAAAATCGCGTCGTGGGCTATTTCGTCATTTTTCGCGACGGTGATGAAATGGGCTAAACTTGACAAAAATCGCGCCGGTGGCAATTTCGTCATTTTTTCGCGACGGTTTCGAAATCGGCTAAAATTTGACCGGATGATCGGAAACAAAAATCGCGTTGCGGGCAATTCCGTCATTTTTCGCGACGGCGTCGGAATAGGCTAAAATTTGACATGCTGATCGAAAACAAAAATTGCGCCGGTGGCAATTTCGTCATTTTTCGCGACGGTGTCGAAATGGGCTAAAATTTGTCAAAAATCGCGCCGGGGGCAATTTCGTCACTTTTCGCGATGGTGTCGGAATGGGCTAAAATTTGACAGGTTTGATCGGAAACAAAAATCGTGCCGGGGGCAATTTCGTCGTTTTCGCCACGGTGTCGGAATGGGCTAAAATTTGACAAAAATCACGCTAGTGGCAATTTCATCATTTTTCGCGACTTTGTCGAAATCGGCTAAAATTTAACTGGTTGATCGGAAACAAAAATCGTGCCGGGGGCAATTTCGTCATTTTTCGCGAGGGTGTCGAAATGGGCTAAAATTTGACAAAAATCACGCTAGTGGCAATTTCATCATTTTTCGCGACTTTGTCGAAATCGGCTAAAATTTAACAGGTTGATCGGAAACAAAAATCGTGCCGGGGGCAATTTTGTCATTTTTCGCGACGGTGACGGAATGGGCTAAAATTTGACAGGATGATCGGAAACAAAAATCGCGCCGGGGGCAATTTTGTCATTTTTCGCGACGGTGTCGGAATGGGCTAAAATTTGACAGGCTGATCGGAAACAAAAATCGCGTCGGGGGCAATTTAGTCATTTTTCGCGACGGTGACGGAATGGGCTAAAATTTGACAGGCTGATCGGAAACAAAAATCGCGCCGGGGGAAATTTCGTCATTTTTCGCGACGGTGTCGGAATGGGCTAAAATTTGACAGGCTGATCGGAAACAAAAATCGCGTCGGGGGCAATTTCGTCATTTTTCGCGAGGGTGTCGAAATGGGCGAAAATTTGATAAAAATCACGCCAGTGGCAATTTCATCATTTTTCGCAACGGTGTCGAAATCGGCTAAAATTTGACAAGTTGATCGGAAACAAAAATCGCGCCGGGGGCAATTTTGTCATTTTTCGCGACGGTGACGGAATGGGCTAAAATTTGACAGGCTGATCGGAAACAAAAATCGCGCCGGGGGCAATTTCGTCATTTTTCGCGACGGTGTCGAAATCGGCTAAAATTTGACAGGCTGATCGGAAACAAAAATCGCGCCGGGGGCAATTTCGTCATTTTTCGCGACGGTGTCGAAATCGGCTAAAATTTGACAGGCTGATCGGAAACAAAAATCGCGCCGGGGGCAATTTCGTCATTTTTCGCGACGGTGTCGAAATCGGCTAAAATTTGACAGGCTGATCGGAAACAAAAATCGCGCCGGGGGCAATTTCGTCATTTTTCGCAACGGTGTCAGAATAGGCTAAAATTTGACAGGTTGATCTGAAATAAAAATTGCTCCAGGGGTAATTTCGTCATTTTTCGCGGCGGTGTCGGAATGGGCTAAAATTTGACCGTTGATCGGAAGCAAAAACCGCGCTAGGGCAATTTCGTCATTTTTCGCGGTGATGTCGGAATAAGTTCAAATTTGACGGGTGGATCGGAAACAAAAATCTCGTCGGGGGCAATTTCGTCATTTTTACGACTGTGTCATAATGGGCTAAAATTTGACAGGTTTGATCGAAAATTAAAATTGCGCCAGGGGCAATTTCGTCATTTTTCACGGCGGTGTCGGAATGGGCTAAAATTTGGTAGGTTGATCGGAAATAAAAATTGCGCCAGGGGCAATTCGTCATTTTTTGCGACGGTGTCGGTATGGGCTCAAATTTGGCTGGTTGATCGGAAACGAAAATCGCGCCGGGGGCAATTTCGTCATTTTTCGCGACGGCGTCGAAAAAGGCTAAAATTTGACAGGTTGATTGGAAACAAAAATCGCGTCGGGGGCAATTTCGTCATTTTTCGCGAGGGAGTCGGAATGTGCTCAAATTTGACAGGTTGATCGGAAACAAAAATCGCGCCTGGGGCAATCTCGTCATTTTTCGCGACGGTGTCGGAATGGGTTAAAATTTGACAGGTTGATCGGAAACAAAAATCGCGCCGGGGGCAATTTCATCATTTTTCGCGACGAAGTCGGAATGATCTCAAATTTGACAGGTTGATCGGAATCAAAAATCGCGTTGGGGGAAATTTCGTCATTTTTTGCCACTGTGTCGGAATGGGCTAAAATTTGACAGGTTGATCGGAAATAAAAATTGCGCCAGGGGAAATTTCGTCATTTTTCGTGACGGTGTCGAAACGGGTTAAAATTTGGTAGGTTGATCGGAAACAAAAATCGCGCCGGGGGCAATTTCGTCATTTTTCGCGACGAAGTCGAAATGATCTCAAATTTGACAGGTTGATCGGAATCAAAAATCGCGTTGGGGGCGATATCGTCATTTTTTGCCACTGTGTCGGAATGGGCTAAAATTTGACAGGTTGATCGGAAATAAAAATTACGCCAGGGGAAATTTCGTCATTTTTCGTGACGGTGTCGAAACGGGTTAAAATTTGGCAGGTTGATCGGAAACAAAAGTCGCTGCAGGGGGAATTTCGTCATTTTTCGCAACGGTGTGGGTATGGGCTCAAATTTCACTGGTTGATTGGAAACAAAAATTGCGCCGGGGGTAATTTCGTCATTTTTCACGATGGAGTCGGAATGGGCTAAAATTTGTCAGGTTGATTGGAAACAAAAACCGTGCCTGGGGCAATTTCGTCATTTTTCGTGATGGTGTCGCTATGGGATCAAATTTGACTGGTTGAACGGAAACAAAAATCGCGCCGGGGGCAATTTCGTCATTTTTCGCGATGGACTCTGAATGGGCTCGAATTTGACAGGTTGATCGGAAACAAAAATCGCGCCAGGGGCAATTTCGTCGTTTGTCGCGACGGTGTCGGGATGGGCTCAAATTTGACTGTTGATCGGAAACAAAAATCGCGCCGGGGGCAATTTCATCATTTTTTGCTGCGATGTCGGAACGAGCTCAAATTTGAAAGGTTAATCGGAATCAAAAATCGCGCCGGGGGCAATTTCGTCATTTTTCGTCACTGTCTTAGAAAGGGCCCAAATTTGACAGGTTGATCGGAAACAAAAACCGCGTCAGGGGCAATTTCGTCATTTTTCGCGACGATGTCGGAATTAGCTCAAATTTGACAGGTTGATCGGTATCAATAATCGCGTAGGGGGCAATTTCGTCATTTTTTGCCACTGTGTCGGAATGGGCTAAAATTTGACAGTTTGATTGGAAATAAAAATTGCGCTAGGGGCAATTTCATCATTTTTCGCGACGGTGTCGAAATCGGCTAAAATTTGACAGGTTGATCGGAAACAAAAATCGCGCCGGGGGCAAATTTGTCATTTTTCGCGACGGTGACGGAATGGGCTAAAATTTGACAGGCTGATCGGAAACAAAAATCGCGCCGGAGGCAATTTCGTCATTTTTCGCGACGGTGTCGGAATGGGCTAAAATTTGACAGGCTGATCGGAAACAAAAATCGCGCCGTGGGCAATTTCGTCATTTTTCGCGACGGTGATGGAATGGGCTCAAATTTGACAGGTTGATCGGAAACAAAAATCGTGCCGGGGGCGATTTCGTCGTTTTTCACCACGGTGTCGGAATGGGCCAAAATTTGACAGGTTGATCGGAAACAAAAATCGCGCCGTGGGCAATTTCGTCATTTTTCGCGACGGTGATGGAATGGGCTCAAATTTGACAGGATGATCGGAAACAAAGATCGTGCCGGGGGCAATTTCGTCGTTTTTCGCCACGGTGTCGGAATGGGCTAAAATTTGACAGGCTGATCGGAAACAAAAATCGCGCCGGGGGCAATTTAGTCATTTTTCGCGACGGTGACGGAATGGGCAAAAATTTGACAGGCTGATCGGAAAAAAAAATCGCGCCGGGGGCAATTTCGTCATTTTTCGTGACGGTGATGGAATGGGCTCAAATTTGACAGGTTGATCGGCAACAAGAATCGCGCCGGGGGCAATTTCGTCATTTTTCGCGCGGGTGTCTGAATGGGCTAAAATTTGACTGGTTGATCGGACACAAAAATCGTGCTGGGAGCTATTTCGTCAATTTTCGTGACGGTGTCGAAATAGGCTAAAATTTGACAGGCTGATTGGAAGCAAAAATTGCATCGGGGCAATTTCGTCATTTTGCGTGACGGTGTCGAAATGGGCTAAAATTTGACAAAAATCGTACCGGGTGCAGTTTTGTCATTTTTTGCGACGGTGTCGGAATGGGCTAAAATTTGACAGGCTGATCGGAAACGAAAATCGCGTCGTGGGCTATTTCGTCATTTTTCGCGACGGTGATGAAATGGGCTAAAATTTGACAAAAATCGCGCCGGTTGCAATTTCGTCATTTTTTCGCGACGGTTTCGAAATCGGCTAAAATTTGACCGGATGATCGGAAACAAAAATCGCGTTGCGGGCAATTTCGTCATTTTTCGCGACGGTGTCGGAATCATCTAAAATTTGACATGCTGATCGAAAACAAAAATCGCGCCGGTGGCAATTTCGTCATTTTTCGCGACGGTGTCGAAATGGTCTAAAATTTGTCAAAAATCGCGCCGGGGGCAATTTCGTCACTTTTCGCGACGGTGTCGGAATGGGCTAAAATTTGACAGGTTTGATCGGAAACAAAAATCGTGCCGGGGGCAATTTCGTCGTTTTCGCCACGGTGTCGGAATGGGCTAAAATTTGACAGGCTGATCGGAAACAAAATCCGCGCCGGTGTCGGAATGGGCTAAAATTTGACAGGTTGATCGGAAACAAAAATCGTGTCGGGGGCGATTTCGTCATTTTTCGCGAGGGTGTCGAAATGGGCTAAAATTTGACAAAAATCACGCTAGTGGCAATTTCATCATTTTTCACGACGGTGTCGAAATCGGCTAAAATTTAACAGGTTGATCGGAAACAAAAATCGCGCCGGGGGCAATTTCGTCATTTTTCGCGACGGTGTCGGAATGGGCTAAAATTTGACAGGCTGATCGGAAACAAAAATCGCGTCGGGGGCAATTTAGTCATTTTTCGCGACGGTGACGGAATGGGCTAAAATTTGACAGGCTGATCGGAAACAAAAATCGCGCCGGGGGCAATTTCGTCATTTTTCGCGACGGTGATGGAATGGTCTCAAATTTGACAGGTTGATCGGAAACAAAAATCGTGCCGGGGGCAATTTCGTCGTTTTCGCCGCGGTGTCGGAATGGGCTAAAATTTGACAGGCTGATCGGAAACAAAAATCGCGTCGGGGGCAATTTCGTCATTTTTCGCGAGGGTGTCGAAATGGGCTAAAATTTGAGAAAAATCACGCCGGTGGCAATTTTATCATTTTTCGCGACGGTGTCGGAATGGGCTAAAATTTGACAGGCTGATCGGAAACAAAAATCGCGTCGGGGGCAATTTCGTCATTTTTCGCGAGGGTGTCGAAATGGGCTAAAATTTGAGAAAAATCACGCCGGTGGCAATTTTATCATTTTTCGCGACGGTGTCGAAATCGGCTAAAATTTGACAGGTTGACCGGAAACGAAAATCGCGCATGTGGCAATTTTGTCATTTTTCGCGACGGTGACGGAATGGGCTAAAATTTGACAGGCTGATCGGAAACAAAAATCGCGCCGGGGGCGATTTCGTCATTTTTCGCGATGGTGTCGGAATGGGCTAAAATTTGACAGGCTGATCGGAAACGAAATCCGCGCCGCACCGGGGGGCAATTTCGTCATTTTCCGCGCCGGTGTCGGAATGGGCTAAAATTTGACAGGCTGATCGGAAACGAAATCCGCGCCGCACCGGGGGGCAATTTCGTCATTTTTCGCGACGGTGATGGAATGGGCTCAAATTTGACAGGTTGATCGGAAACAAAAATCGCGCCGGGGGCAATTACGTCATTTTTCGCGCGGGTGTCAGAATGGGTTAAAATTTGACTGGTTGATCGGAAACAAAAATCGTGCTGGGGGCTATTTCGTCAATTTTCGCGACGGTGTCGAAATGGGCTAAAATTTGACAGGCTGATTGGAAGCAAAAATTGCGTCGGGGCAATTTCGTCATTTTGCGTGACGGTGTCGAAATGGGCTAAAATTTGACAAAAATCGTACCGGGTGCAGTTTTGTCATTTTTTGCGACGGTGTCGGAATGGACTAAAATTTGACAGGCTGATCGGAAACGAAAATCGCGTCGTGGGCTATTTCATCATTTTTCGCGACGGTGATGAAATGGGCTAAAATTTGACAAAAATCGCGCCGGTGGCAATTTCGTCATTTTTTCGCGACGGTTTCGAAATCGGCTAAAATTTGACCGGATGATCGGAAACAAAAATCGTGCCGGGGGCAATTTCGTCGTTTTCGCCACGGTGTCGGAATGGGCTAAAATTTGACAGGCTGATCGAAAACAAAAATCGTGTCGGGGGCGATTTCGTCATTTTTCGCGAGGGTGTCGAAATGGGCTAAAATTTGACAAAAATCACGCTAGTGGCAATTTCATCATTTTTCGCGACGATGTCGAAATCGGCTAAAATTTAACAGGTTGATCGGAAACAAAAATCGCGCCGTGGGCAATTTTGTCATTTTTCGCGACGGTGACGGAATGGGCTAAAATTTGACAGGCTGATCGGAAACAAAAATCGCG
>NW_019266214.1:0-3389 GCF_002742605.1 Olea europaea var. sylvestris
CTCTTCATTTGGTATAAGTTTTAGCAATGGAAATAAATTTTAATTTGATACAAGATTTAGTGCAAAATGGTACAGTTTTTGGGACAGCACTGGACGGCCTAAGTATAGTGTATATCGAATACCTACATGTACGATAAAAACAACTGAAGATAAATTTTCATAAAATAATAGACGAAGAAGAAAGAGGTGTTACATGGAAAGTAGAGCTTGCTGGAAGGATTGAGCTTAAGACAACGTCGCGTGGGAAGCAAACAGAGACGGAGGGAAGGGATGGCACTATTGGGCTGTAGCCCAATAATGCCCAAGCCCATGTCCAGTAAAAGTAAAAAAAAAATATTGAAATATTTTAATTTTAGTTCATTAGCCCACCAACCATTAACCAACCCACCACAATTTGTAAAATCAGTTTCTTATTTTATACTTGGTTATGTTATGATTTTTTAATTATGTTATGTTTATGGTTTTATACATTATATTTATGATTTTTAATTGTTGCAAACCTTTAGTTTTTAATGAATTTTCTGTTCAAATATGCTTTCAGACATTTGATTAGTTTGTTTTTAAAGTATCGAAACAAATTTAACAATTCATCTAATTACCCGTTCACGTTGTCGACAAAAAATTATGTAAGCACTAAGTATGCATTTGATTAGTTTGTTTTAAAGTATCGAAACAAGTTTAACAATTCATCTAATTATCCATTCACGTTGTCGGCGACAAACTATCTAAGCACAAAGTAGGTATTTTGTACATTAAATTTCTAAATTTTTGTCTCCCATAACTTAAATTCCTGGTTCCGTCCTTGGGAGCAGAGATCTGGTAACAGAAGAAACCGAGCTGGAACCATGAGCCTTTAGGCCTTCCACCTGTGAATTATCACTAATATTATTATGATTATCGTAACTCTGTTGCTGCTGATTATGATGAGTACAACCAGAAGAAGACGACGTCGTAATGGAGTGTTGGATTTGGAATGGAAGCTTGAATATGCCCCAAACCTTGGCATTCGATGACTTCTCATCGGAGAGTTCCATGTGAATTTCTGTCGCCTGAAAGTGAAAATGGCATCATGTCGAGAGAGTGTTTGATTTTGAGGTTGTGTTATGTTTGAGTTCTTTGTTGGCAATGGGGTGGATCGGTGGGGGTGAGGCGCCTGTGGCGATTATTTATTAATTTAGCTCACGAATTGGAATTGGAAAATATGGGTCAAACCGTGATTAACGGGCGTTCCTCCTTTTGATATTATTAGCATGTTTGATATTCTTTAACAAATTAAATTATTTGCTACAATAATATTTTTTTTACTATATATTCACATAATAAAATATTTTACACACAAATCAATAAAAAATTATATTTAAACCACACATTTTTCAAAAAATACAATTCAAAACTCTATAATTTCTTTTCCATAATGGGAGACAAACAAAATCTAAAAATATGGAGGTATGCCTCAGCACACAAATTTTTTGTTTGTTATTGTAGTTGATTTTGAGATATAATTTCAAGTTAACTTTACCTGAATTAAATTTACAAAATAATAATAATAATAATAATAATAATAATAATAATAATAATAATAATAATAGGGTTAATTTCACAAACGGTCATTGAACTCATAGAAAAATTACAAAACGGTCACTGAAATTTAGAACTTTCAGTAACGGTCATTTAAGTATTGTGATGCTTTCAAAAACAGTCACTGAAGTTTAAAAAGTTTTTGAAACGGTCACTGAAGTTGAAAAACACTTTTTTAGTTTTTTTGGTTACATTTGCGGCAATTTTTCGGTTACTTCCAACCACCGATACCATCGAATTTTGATACCGTTGGAAAGTCCATAGCGTCCTCTTCAATTACCATTCAAAATCTCTCCGTAACACCAATGAACTCGACTGGAAAATCACCACAAAAGTCGCCCCAAAAAATCAGTCGGACTTTGATACCGTTGGAAAGCTCACAATGTCCTCTTCAATTACCATCCAAAATCTCTCCCAAACTCCAAAGAATTCGGCCGGAATAAACCCGCAAAGTCGGCACCCCAAAAAGATGAAAATCTGGGATGCCAACTTTGTGAATTTATTCCGGCCGAATATTTTGGAGTTTTGGGGAGATTTTGGATGCTAATTAAAGAGGACATTGTGGACTTTCCAACGGTATCAAAATCTGGCTACTTTGGTGGTCAGAAGTTGTCAAAAAATCGCCACAAAAGTCCACAAAAAATTTGAAAATTTGGGCAGATTTTTGCCTTTTTGGGTAACCAACTTTGTGGGTTTATTCTGGCTGAATCCTTTGGAGTTTGGGGGAGATTTTTTGTTGTAATTGAAAAGGACATTGTAGGCTTTCCAACGGTATCAAAATCCGGTGGTATCGGTGGTCAGAAGTGGTCGAAAAATTGCCGCAAAAGTAGCTCAAATATTTTTAAACTTCAGTGATCATTTTTGAAAGCGTCCCAATACTTAAGTGACCGTTACTGAAAGTTTTAAACTTCAGTAATCGTTTTGTAATTTTTCTATAAGTTCAGTGACTGTTTGTGAAATTAACCCAATAATCATAATAATAATAATAATAATAATAATAATAATAATAATAATAATAATAATAATAATAATAATAATAATAATAATAATAATAAATCTGTGGTCGCAAATATCGACTTTCTATAGTCTAAGTCAAAATTAATCAAAATTATTTTAGCATAATAAAAATTTGTGTTTCTATGTCCTCTCCTTCAATTTATCAACATAGGCAAATTTATTGAGAGTCCATTTTGATTTGAAGGATGGAATTTGGATGAAAAAAAAACGAATTCCTGAAAATAGGAGTGGGCATTATTTTTCGGAACTGAACCAGAACTGTTTAGAACCAGTAGGTTCCATTTCAGATTTTATAAAAAACAATTTGATTTCGAGACAAATTATTAAGAACTGATCGGTTTTGATCCGGCTCCCGGTTCTAGTATGGGAACCGTTAGGAACCAGACGGTTCTCATAGGACTTTTTATTTTTGGTAAAATATATGACTCAATCTCCAACACTTTTATAAAAATGATCGGGTTCTTTCTTAATTTTAGACTCCAACACTTTCCTTTTTCTCTTTAATTCTTTCATTCCCTCTTATAATTCTTTGATTAATTAATTCTCAAGCCAAATTAGAATAAATCTATACCTAAATAAATTTATTTACAATATAAAATTTCATTTCTAAGATGCAAAATTTTTATTTTGTTTTCACTTTGATTACTTAATTATTGATCCGATCGAAACTTTTCATCTAAATTTCTACAAATTATAACCAATAAAACTAGAAGTTGCAATAAATTTTTAAAGGATATCTAATTCAATATAGGATTTTTGATTTTGATGGAAGTTTGTTTAATCATTGGAGTACT
>NW_019266214.1:4895-5555 GCF_002742605.1 Olea europaea var. sylvestris
TAAAAAACAATTTGATTTCGAGACAAATTATTAAGGACTGATCGGTTTTGATCCGGCTCCCGGTTCTAGTATGGGAACCGTTAGGAACCAGACGGTTCTCATAGGATTTTTTATTTTTGGTAAAATATATGACTCAATCTCCAACACTTTTATAAAAATGATCGGGTTCCTTCTTAATTTTAGACTCCAACACTTTCCTTTTTCTCTTTAATTCTTTCATTCCCTCTTATAGTTCTTTGATTAATTAATTCTCAAGCCAAATTAGAATAAATCTATACCTAAATAAATTTATTTACAATATAAAATTTCATTTCTAAGATGCAAAATTTTTATTTTGTTTTCACTTTGATTACTTAATTATTGATCCGATCGAAACTTTTCATCTAAATTTCTACAAATTATAACCAATAAAACTAGAAGTTGCAATAAATTTTTAAAGGATATCTAATTCAATATAGGATTTTTGATTTTGATGGAAGTTTGTTTAATCATTGGAGTACTATGCAATTTATATAAGTTGATGATTGCTTAGTGATAGTAACTTATATTATTTGGATATTGTTTTTAAATTTGTATACTTAATTTTCTTTTAATCGTTGAATAGTATATTCGGTTCTTCTATATTTTGTTAAAAATATCACGTTGGTAGCATCTTTAGAT
>NW_019266214.1:7238-7968 GCF_002742605.1 Olea europaea var. sylvestris
CACTTGCACAGAATTTATGCAATTATTGATTGGCAAATCTCGCAAATGATGAGAAGCATATACAGAGTTTTCGTGTTGTGGGTAGGGAGCATAAGCTGAATAATTATCAATCTGTAATGTCTATCTGTGAGTTCAACAAAGAGTGGAAGATTTATACCATTATTTTGGAGTCTTATATAGAGGATATACTAGAACAAAATGCAGGAGAGGACAGGAAAATGTTCGTTGAAACTGTTGCGTGTTTGCATTTTTGGTCATTTAAGCTGGTGGATCTGGTGATGGCAGATTTCCAATGATTGCCATTTTGCTCAATTTGTGACGATGTGGTGTATTTGTTTGAAACAATGATGTAGGAGGAAATTATTTGCCATGGCGTTGATGGCATTTCCGGCTCGATGGTCGTGGAGGTGATTGGTGGTCACCAACGTAGTGGAGGTGGATGTGGGTTGGATTTTGGTTGATTTGATAGGGTTAGGTGAAGGCAAGGGGAAGATGGGTGAGTCGGAAGAAGATGACTAATTTTATTTCATTTTTTGGTTTTTTTTAATTTAATTATTTTAATTCTTTCATATAAAAACTTAATGTTACATTTTTACCCTTTAAAATGCAGTCAAAATTTGGTCAAAATGTTGACTGTAGGTCAACTTACGGATTTATTAACAGTTTTCATCCATTTGGATTTCAGGTGCGAATTTTTGAAAGGTTTGATACCTCCGGTGGCACAAATAAA
>NW_019266215.1:0-7965 GCF_002742605.1 Olea europaea var. sylvestris
TGTTTCCGATCAACCAGTCAAATTTCTGCCAATTCCGACACAGTCGCGAAAAATGACGAAATTACACCCGGCACGGTTTTTGTATCCGATCAAACTGTCAAATTTGAACCCATTTCGATACAGTCGAGAAAAATGACGAAATTGCCGCCGGCGCGATTTTTATTTCCGATCAAACTGCCAAATTTCATCCAATTCCAACACAGTCGAGAAAAAGACGAAATTGCCTCCGGCGTGGTTTTTGTTTCCGAACAACCAGTCGAATTCTAGACAATTCCGACACAGTCGCGAAAAATGACGAAATTACACCCGGCGCGATTTTTGTTCCCGATCAACCTGTCAAATTTGAGCACAATCCGTCACAATCGCGAAAAATGAAGAAATTGCCCCCGGCGCGATTTTTGTTTCCGATCAACCTGTCAAATTTCAGCCCATTCCGACATCAAAAAAAGGTGAAATTGCCCCTGCGCGATTTTTGTTTCCGATCAACCTGTCAAATTTGAGTCCATTCCGACACAGTCGAGAAAAATGACGAAATTGCCCCCGACGAGATTTTTGTTTCCGATCAACCTGTCAAATTTTAGCCAATTCCGACACAGTAGCGAAAAACGACGAAATTGCCCCGGCGCGATTTTTGTTTCCGATCAACCTGTCAAATTTGAGGCCATTTCGACACTGTCGAGAAAAATGACGAAATTGCCCCCGGCGCGATTTTTGTTCTCGATAAACCTGTCAAAATTGAGCCCATTCCGACGCAGTCGAGAAATATGACGAAATTGACCCCGGCGCGGTTTTTGTTTCCAATCAACCAGTCAAATTTTAGCCAATTCCGACACAGTCGCGAAAAATAACGAAATTACACCCGGCGCGGTTTTTGTTAACGATAAACCTGTCGAATTTGAGCCCATTCCGACACAGTCGAGAAAAATGACGAAATTGCCGCCGGCGCGATTTTTATTTCCGATCAAACTGCCAAATTTCAGACAATTCCGGCACAGTCGAGAAAAATGACGAAATTGTCCCCTGCGCGATTTTTGTTTCCGACCAACCTGTCAAATTTTAGCCAATTCCGACACGGTCGCAAAAAATGACGAAATTACACCCTGCGAGATTTTTGTTCTCGATAAACCTGTCAAATTTGAGCCCATTCCGACACAGTCGCGAAAAATGACGAAATTGCCAGCTGCGAATTTTTGTTTCCGATCAACCTGTCAAATTTTAACCCATTCTGATACAGTCACGAAAAATAACGAAATTGCCCCCGACGCGATTTTTGTTTCCGATTAACCTGTCAAATTTGAGCCCATTCCGATACAGTCGTGAAAAATGACAAAATTACACCCGGCGCGGTTTTTGTCCCCTATAAACCTGTCAAATTTCAGCCAATTCCGACACAGTCGAGAAAAATGACGAAATTGCCCCCGGCGCGATTTTTATTTCAGATCAAACTGTCAAATTTAAGCCAATTCCGACACAGTCGAGAAAAATGACGAAATTGCCCCCGGCGAGTTTTTTTTTCCGATCAACCAGTCAAATTTCAGCCAATTCCGACACAGTCGCGAAAAATGACGAAATTACACCCGGCACGGTTTTTGTTCCCGATCAACCTGTCAAATTTGAACCCATTGCGATACAGTAGAGAAAAATGACGAAATTGCCGCCGGCGCGATTTTTATTTCCGATCAAACTGCCAAATTTCATCCAATTCCTACACAGTCGAGAAAAAAGACGAAATTGCCTCCGGCGTGGTTTTTGTTTCCGATCAACCAGTCGAATTCTAGACAACTCCGACACAGTCGCGAAAAATGACGAAATTACACCCGGCGCGATTTTTGTTCCCGATCAACCTGTCAAATTTGAGCACAATCCGACACAATCGAGAAAAATGAAGAAATTGCCCCCGGCGCGATTTTTGTTTCCGATCAACCTGTCAAATTTCAGCCCATTCCGATATCAAAAAAAGACGAAATTGTCCCTGCGCGATTTTTGTTTCCGATCAACCTCTCAAATTTGAGCCCATTCCGACACAGTCGAGAAAAATGACGAAATTGCCCCCGGCGAGATTTTTGTTTCCGATCAACCTGTCAAATTTTAGCCAATTCCGACACAGTAGCGAAAAAGGACGAAATTGCCCCGGCGCGATTTTTGTTTCCGATCAACCTGTCAAATTTGAGGCCATTTCGACACTGTCGAGAAAAATGACGAAATTGCCCCCGGCGCGATTTTTGTTCTCGATAAACCTGTCAAATTTGAGCCCATTCCGCTGCAGTCGAGAAATATGACGAAATTGACCCCGGCGCGGTTTTTGTTTCCAATCAACCAGTCAAATTTTAGCCAATTTCGACACAGTCGCAAAAAATGACGAAATTACACTCGGCGCGATTTTTGTTCTCGATAAACATGTCAAATTTGAGCCCATTCCGACACAGTCGAGAAAAATGACGAAATAGCCGCCGGCGCGATTTTTATTTCCAATCAAACTCCCAAATTTCAGCCAATTCGGACACAGTCGAGAAAAATGACGAAATTGCCCACGGCGCGATTTTTGTTTCCGATCAACCAGTTAAATTTTAGCCAATTCCGACACAGTCGCGAAAAATGACGAAATTGTCCCCGGCGCGGTTTTGTTTCCGATCAACCTGTCAATTTTCAGCCCATTCCGACATCTTCGCGAAAAATGACGAAATTGCCCCCTGCGCGATTTTTGTTTCCGATCAACCTATCAAATTTCAGCCAATTCCGACACAGTCGAGAAAAATGACGAAATTGCCCCGGCACGATTTTTGTTTCCGATCAACCAGTGAAAATTTAGCCAATTCCGACACAGTCGCAAAAAATGACGAAATTACACCCGGAGCGATTTTTTTTCCGGATCAACTTGTCAAATTTGAGCCCATTCCGACACAGTCGAGAAAAATGACGAAATAGGCGCCGGCGCGATTTTTATTTCCGATCAAACTCCCAAATTTCAGCTAATTCCGACGCAGTCGAGAAAAATGACGAATTGCCCCCGGCGCGGTTTTTGGTTCCGATCAACCAGTTAAATTTTAGCCAATTCGGACACAGTCGCAAAAAATGACGAAATTACACCCGGGACGATTTTTGTTCTCGATCAACCTGTCAAATTTGAGCCCATTCCGACACAGTCGAGAAAAATGACGAAATAGGCGTCGGCGCGATTTTTATTTCCGATGAAATTGTCAAATTTCAGCCAATTCCGACAAAGTCGAGAAAAATGACGAAATTGCCCCCGACGCGATTTTTGTTTCCGATCAACCGGTTAAATTTTATTCAATTCCGTCACAGTCGCGAAAGATGACGAAATTACACCCGGTGCGATTTTTGTTCCCGATCAACCTGTCAAATTTGAGCCCATTCCGACACAGTCGAGAAAAATGACGAAATTGACGCCGGCGTGATTTTTATTTCCGATCAAACTCCCAAATTTCAGCCAATTCCGACAAAGTCGAGAAAAATGACGAAATTGCCCCCGACGCGATTTTTGTTTCCGATCAACAAGTTAAATTTTAGCCAATTCCGTCACAGTTGCGAAAAATGACGAAATTACACCCGGTGTGGTTTTTGTACCCGATCAACCTGTCAAAATTCGGCCCATTCCGACACAGTCACGAAAAATGACGAAATTGCCCCCGACGCGATTTTTGTTTCCGATCAACCTGTCAAATTTCAGCCAATTCCGACACAGTCGAGAAAAATGACGAAATTGCCCCGGCGCGATTTTTGTTTTCTATCAACCAGTCAAATTTTAGCCAATTCCGATACAGCCGCAAAAAATGACGAAATTACACCCGGCACGATTTTTGTTCCCTATCAACCTGTCAAATTTGAGCCCATTCCGACACAGTCGAGAAAAATGACGAAATAGGCGCCGGCGCGATTTTTATTTCCGATCAAACTCCCAAATTTCAGCCAATTCCGACACAGTCGAGAAAACTGACGAAATTGACCCCGGCGCGATTTTTGTTTCCGATCAACCAGTTAAATTTTAGCCAATTCCAATGCAGTCGCGAAAAATGACGAAATTACACCCGGCGCGATTTTTGTTCTCGATCAACCTGTCAAATTTGAGCCCATTCCGACACAGTCGAGAAAATGACGAAATAGGCGCCGGTGCGATTTTTATTTCCTATCAAACTGCCAACTTTCAGCCAATTCCGACACGGTCGAGAAAAATGACGAAATTGCCCCCGACGCGATTTTTGTTTCCGATCAACCGGTTAAATTTTAGCCAATTCTGTCACAGTCGCGAAAAATGACGAAATTACACCCGACGCGATTTTTGTTCTCGATCAACCTGTCAAATTTGAGCCCATTCTAACACAGTCGAGAAAAATGACAAAATTACCGCCGGCGCGATTTTTATTTCCGATCAAACCTCCAAATTTCAGCCAATTCCGACACAGTCGAGAAAAATGACGAAATTGCCCCCGGCGCGATTTTTGTTCCCGATCAACCTGTCAAATTTGAGCCCATTCCGACACAGTCGAGAAAAATGACGAAATTGCCCCCGGAGCGATTTTTGTTTCCGATCAGCAAGTTAAATTTTAGCCAATTTCGTCACAGTCGCGAAAAATGACGAAATTACACCCGATGCGATTTTTGTTCCCGATCAACCTGTCAAATTTGAGCACATTCCGACACAGTCGCGAAAAAGGACGAAATTGCCCCCGGCGCGATTTTTGTTTCCAATCAACCTGTCAAATTTCAGCCCATTCCGACATCGTCGCGAAAAATGACGAAATGGCCCCCGACGCGATTTTTGTTCCCGATAAACCTGTCAAATTTGAGCCCATTCCGACACAGTCGAGAAAAAGGACGAAATTGCCGCCGGCGCGATTTTTACTTCCGATCAAACTGCCAAATTTCAGACAATTCCGACACAGTCGAGAAAAATGACGAAATTCTCCCATGCGCGGTTTTTGTTTCCGATCAACCAATCAAATTTTAGTCAATTCCGACACAGTCGCGAAAAATGACGAAATTGCCCCGGCGCAGTTTTTGTTTCCGATCAACCTGTCAAATTTTAGCCAATTCCGACACAGTCGCGAAAAATGACGAAATTGCCCCGGCGCAGTTTTTGTTTCCGATCAACCTGTCAAATTTGACCCCATTCCGACAGAGTCGAGAAAAATGACGAAATTGCCCCCAGCGCGATTTTTATTTCAGAACAAACCGCCAAATTTCAGCCAATTCCGACCCAGTCGAGAAAAATGACGAAATTTCCCCAGCGCGGTTTTTGTTTCCAGTCAACAAGTCAAATTTTAGCCAGTTCAGACACAGTCGCGAAAAATGACGAAATTACACCCTACGCGATTTTTGTTCATGATCGACCTGTCAAATTTGAGCCCATTCCGACACAGTCGCGAAAAATGACGAAATTGCCAACTGTGCAATTTTTGTTTCGGATCAACCTGTCAAATTTTAGCTCATTCTGATACAGTCACGAAAAATAACGAAATTGCCCCCGGCGCGATTTTTGTTTCCGATCAACCTGTCAAATTTGAGCCCATTCCGACACAGTCGAGAAAAATGACGAAATTGCCCCCGGCGCGATTTTTATTTCAGATCAAACTGTCAAATTTCAGCCAATTCCGACATAGTCGAGAAAAATGACTAAATTACCCCCGGCGCAGTTTTTGTTTCCGATCAACCAGTCAAATTTTTTGCCAATTTCGACACAGTCTTGAAAAATGACGAAATTACACCCGGCACGTTTTTTGTGCCCGATCAACCTGTCAAATTTGAACCCATTTCGACACAGTCGAGAAAAATGACGAAATTGCCTCCGGTGCGATTTTTATTTCCGATCAAATTGCCAAATTTCATCCAATTCCGACACAGACGAGAAAAATGACGAAATTGCACCCAGCGCGATTTTTGTTTCCGATCAACCAGTCGAATTCTAGTCAATTCCGACACAGTCACGAAAAATGACAAAATTACACCCGGCGCGATTTTTGTTCCCGATCAACCTGTCAAATTTGAGCCCAATCCGACACAATCGCGAAAAATGAAGAAATTGCCCCCGACTCGATTTTGGTTTCCGATCAACCTGTCAAATTTCAGCCCATTCCGACATCAAAAAAAGAAGAAATTGCCCCCGGCGCGATTTTTGTTTCCGATCAACCTGTCAAATTTGAGCCCATTCCGACACAGTCGAGAAAAATGACGAAATTGCCCACGGCGAGATTTTTGTTTACGATCAACCTGTCAAATTTTAGCCAATTCCGACACAGTCGCGAAAAATGACGAAATTGCTCCGGCGCGATTTTTATTTCCGATCAACCTGTCAAATTTGAGGCCATTTCGACAGTGTCGAGAAAAATGACGAAAATGCCCCCGGCGCGATTTTTATTTCAGATCAAACTGCCAAATTTCAGCCAATTCCGACACAGTCGAGAAATATGACGAAATTGCCCCCGACGCGATTTTTGTTCTCGATAAACCTGTCATATTTGAGCCCATTCCGACACAGTCGAGAAAAATGACGAAATAGCCGTCGGCGCGATTTTTATTTCCTATCAAACTCCCAAATTTCAGTCAATTCGGACACAGTCGAGTAAAATGACGAAATTGCCCCCGGCGTGATTTTTGTTTCCGATCAACCAGTTAAATTTTAGCCAATTCCGTCACAGTCGCGAAAAATGACGAAACTACACCCGGCCCGATTTTTGTTCCCGATCAACCTGTCAAATTTGAGCCCATTCCGACACAGTCGAGAAAAATGACGAAATAGGCGCCGGCTCGATTTTTATTTCCGATCAAACTCCCAAATTTCAGCCAATTGCGACACAGTCGAGAAAAATGACGAAATTGCCCCCGGCGCGATTTTTGTTTCCGATCAACCAGTTAAATTTTAGCCAATTCCGACACAGTCGCGAAAAATGACGAAATTACACCCAGCAAGATTTTTGTTCTCGATCAACCTGTCAAATTTGAGCCCATTCCGACACAGTCGAGAAAAATGACGAAATAGGCGTCGACGCGATTTTTATTTCCGATCAAACTGCCAAATTTCAGCCAATTCCGACACAGTCGAGAAAAATGACGAAATTACCTCCGACGCGATTTTTGTTTCCGATCAACCGGTTAAATTTTAGCCAATTCCGTCACAGTCGCGAAAAATGACGAAATTTCACCCGGTGCGATTTTTGTTCCCGATCAACCTGTCAAATTTGAGCCCATTCCGACACAGTCGAGAAGAATGTGAAAATAGGCGCCGGCGCGATTTTTATTTCCGATCAAACTCCCAAATTTCAGCCAATTTCGACACAGTCGAGAAAAATGACGAAATAGCCCCCGGCGCGATTTTTGTTTCCGATCAACCAGTTGAATTTTAGCCAATTCCGACGCAGTCGCGAAAAATGACGAAATTACACCCGGCGTGATTTTTGTTCTCGATCAACCCGTCAAATTTGAGCCCATTCCGACACAGTCGAGAAAAATGACCAAATAGGCGCCGGTGCGATTTTTATTTCCGATCAAACTGCCAAATTTCAGCCAATTCCGACACAGTCGAGAAAACTGACGAAATTGACCCCGGCGCGGTTTTTGTTTCCGATCAACCAGTTAAATTTTAGCCAATTCCAATGCAGTCGCGAAAAACGACGAAATTACACCCGGCGCGATTTTTGTTCACGATCAACCTGTCAAATTTGAGCTCATTCCGACACAGTCGAGAAAACTGACGAAATTGACCCCGGCGCGGTTTTTGTTTCCGATCAACCAGTTAAATTTTAGCCAATTCCAATGCAGTCGCGAAAAATGACGAAATTACACCCGGCGCGATTTTTGTTCACGATCAACTTGTCAAATTTGAGCCCAGTCCGACACAGTCGAGAAAAATGACGAAATTGCCGTCGGTGCGATTTTTATTTCCGATCAAACTCCCAAATTTCAACCAATTTCGACGCAGTCGAGAAAAATGACGAAATTGCCCCCGGCGCG
>NW_019266216.1:0-7963 GCF_002742605.1 Olea europaea var. sylvestris
GCCCAAAACGGACACCGTGTGCAAAAGTTACGCTCAATTCTTCGTCCGCCGGCTCTCCAAGCGTTCTAAATATACAAGCGCTCGTTCTTTCGAAAAATGGCCAAAATTTCTCGTACGTCACGATGAAGTAGTGAGTTCAATCCAAAACGGTCGCTACATTTCGAAAAAGTACTTATGGGCCCAAAACGGGCACCGTGTGCAAAAGTTACGCTCAATTTCTTACATCGACAATCCAAGCGTTCCAAATTCGCAAGTGCTCAATCTTTCAAAAAATGGCCGAAATCCCTGATACGTCACGACGAAGTGGTGAGTTCAATCCAAAACAGTCGCTACATTTCCAAAAAGTACTTATGGGCCCAAAACGGACACCGTGTGCAAAAGTTACGCTCAATTCTTCGTCCGCCGGCTCTCCAAGCGTTCTAAATACACAAGCGTTCATTCTTTTGAAAAATGGCCAAAATTTCTCGTACGTCACGACGAAGTAGTGAGTTCAATCCGAAAGGGTCGCTACATTTCCAAAAAGTACTTATGGGCCCAAAACGGACACCGTGTGCAAAAGTTACGCTCAATTCTTCGTCCGCCGGCTCTCCAAGCGTTCTAAATACACAAGCGTTCATTCTTTTGAAAAATGGCCAAAATTTCTCGTACGTCACGACGAAGTAGTGAGTTCAATCCGAAAGGGTCGCTACATTTCCAAAAAGTACTTATGGGCCCAAAACGGGCGCCGTGTGCAAAAGTTATGCTCAATTCTTCGTCCGCCGGCTCTCCAAGCGTTCTAAATACACAAGCGCTCATTCTTTTGAAAAATGACCAAAATTTCTTGTACGTCACGACGAAGTAGTGAGTTCAATCCAAAACGGTCGCTACATTTCGAAAAAGTACTTATGGGCCCAAAACGGGCGCCGTGTGCAAAAGTTATGCTCAATTCTTCGTCCGCCGGCTCTCCAAGCGTTCTAAATACACAAGCGTTCATTCTTTTGAAAAATGGCCAAAATTTCTCGTACGTCACGACGAAGTAGTGAGTTCAATCCAAAATGGTCGCTACATTTCGAAAAAGTACTTATGGGCCCAAAACGGGCACTGTGTGTAAAAGTTACGCTCAATTCTTCGTACGCCGACAATCCAAGCGTTCCAAATGTGCAAGTGCTCATTCTTTTGAAAAATGGCCGAAATCCCTGATACGTCACGATGAAGTGGTGAGTTCAATCCAAAACAGTCGCTACATTTCCAAAAAGTACTTATGGGCCCAAAATGGGCACTGTGTGTAAAAGTTACGCTCAATTCTTCGTGCGCCGACAATCCAAGCGTTCCAAATGTGCAAGTGCTCATTCTTTCGAAAAATCGCCAAAATCCCTCGTACGTCACGATGAAATGGTGAGTTCAATCCAAAACGGTCGCTACATTTCCAAAAATTTCTTATGGGCTGAAAGCGGACACCGTGTGCAAAAGTTACGATCAACTCCTCGTCCGCCGACTCTCGAAGCGTTCTAAATATGCAAGCGTTCATTCTTTCAAAAAATGGCCAAAATCCCACTAACGACAAGATGAAGTTGTGTGTTCAATCCAAAACGGTCGCTGCATTTCCAAAAAGTACTTATGGGCCCAAAACGAACACCGTGTGTAAAAGTTATGCTCAATTATTTGTACGCCGACAATCCAAGCGTTCCAAATATGCAAGGGCTCATTCTTTTGAAAAATGGCCGAAATCCCTCATACGTCACGATGAAGTGGTGTGTTCAATCCAAAACGGTCCCTACATTCCCAAAAAGTATTTATGGGCCCAAAATGGACACCGTGTGTAAAAGTTACGCTCAATTCTTCGTACGCCGACAATCCAAGCGTTACAAATATGCAAGTGCTCATTTTTTCGAAAAATAGCCAAAATTTCTCGTACGTCACGATGAAGTAGTGAGTTCAATCCAAAATGGTCACTACATTTCGAAAAAGTACTTATGGGCCCAAAACGGGCACCGTGTGCAAAAGTTACGCTCAATTTCGTACGTCGACAATCCAAGCGTTCCAAATATGCAAGTGCTCATTCTTTCGAAAAATCGCCAAAATCCCTCGTACGTCACGATGAAGTGGTGAGTTCAATCCAAAACGGTCGCTACATTTCCAAAAATTTCTTATGGGCTCAAAGCGGACACCGTGTGCAAAAGTTACGATCAATTCCTCGTCCGCCGACTCTCGAAGCGTTCTAAATATGCAAGCGTTCATTCTTTCAAAAAATGGCCAAAATCCCACTAACGACAAGATGAAGTTGTGTGTTCAATCTAAAACGGTCGCTGCATTTCCAAAAAGTACTTATGGGCCCAAAACGAACACCGTGTATAAAAGTTATGCTCAATTATTCGTACGCCGACAATCCAAGCGTTCCAAATATGCAAGGGCTCATTCTTTTGAAAAATGGCCGAAATACGTCACGATGAAGTGGTGTGTTCAATCCAAAACGGTCCCTACATTCCCAAAAAGTACTTATGGGCCCAAAATGGACACCGTGTGTAAAAGTTATGCTCAATTCTTCGTACACCGACAATCCAAGCGTTACAAATATGCAAGTGCTCATTTTTTCGAAAAATGGCCAAAATTTCTCGTACGTCACGATGAAGTAGTGAGTTCAATCTAAAATGGTCGCTACATTTCGAAAAAGTACTTATGGGCCCAAAACGGACACCGTGTGCAAAAGTTACGCTCAATTTCGTACGTCGACAATCCAAGCGTTCCAAATTTGCAAGTGCTCATTCTTTCGAAAAATGGTCGAAATCCCTAATACGTCACGATGAAGTGGTGAGTTCAATCCAAAACAGTCGCTACATTTCCAAAAAGTACTTATGGGCCCAAAACGGGCACCGTGTGTAAAAGTTACGCTCAATTCTTCATACGCCGACAATCCAAGCGTTACAAATATGCAAGTGCTCATTCTTTCGAAAAATGGCCAAAATCCCTCGTACGTCACGACGAAGTAGTAAGTTCAATCCAAAACGGTCGCTACATTTCGAAAAAGTACTTATGGGCCCAAAACGGGCGCCGTGTGCAAAAGTTATGCTCAATTCTTCGTACGCTGACAATCCAAGTGTTCCAAATATGCAAGTGCTCATTCTATCGAAAAATTGCCAAAATCCCTCATACGTCAAGACGAAGTAGTGAGTTCAATCCAAAACGGTCGCTACATTTCGAAAAAGTACTTATGGGCCCAAAACGGGCGCCGTGTGCAAAAGTTATGCTCAATTCTTCGTACGCTGACAATCCAAGTGTTCCAAATATGCAAGTGCTCATTCTATCGAAAAATTGCCAAAATCCCTCATACGTCATGTCGAAGCAGTGATTTAAATCCAAAATGGTCGCTACATTTCCAAAAAGTACTTATGGGCCCAAAACGGGCAACGTGTGCAAAAGTTACGCTAAATTCTTCGTACACCGACAATCCATGCGTTCCAAATATGCAAGTGCTCATTCTTTCAAAAAATCGCCAAAATCCCTCGTACGTCACGATGAAATGGTGAGTTCAATCCAAAACAGTCGCTACATTTCCAAAAATTTCTTATGGGCCCAAAGCGGACACCGTGTGCAAAAGTTACGCTCAATTCCTCGTCCGCCGACTCTCGAAGCGTTCTAAATATGCAAGCGTTCATTCTTTCGAAAAATGGCCAAAATCCAACTAACGACAAGATGAAGTTGTGTGTTCAATCCAAAACGGTCGCTGCATTTCAAAAAAGTACTTATGGGCCCAAAACGAACACCGTGTGCAAAAGTTACGCTCAATTCTTAGTCCACCGACTCTCCAAGCGTTCTAAATATGCAAGTGCTCATTCTTTCAAAAAAATGCCAAAATCCCTCGTACGTCATGACAAAGTGGTGAGCTCAATCCAAAACGGTCCCTACATTTCAAAAAAGTACTTATGGGCCCAAAACGGGCACCGTGTACGAAAGTTGCGCTCAATTCTTCGTACGCCGACAATCCAAACGTTCCAAATATGCAAGTGCTCATTCTTTCGAAAAATGGCCGAAATCCCTCATACGTCACGACGAAGTGGTGAGTTCAATCCAAAACGGTCGCTACATTTCCAAAAAGTTCTTATGGGCCCAAACCGGACACCGTGTGCAAAAGTTGCGCTCAATTCTTCGTCCGTCGACTTTCCAAACGTTACAAATATGCAAGTCCTCATGCTTTCGAAAAATGGTCGAAATCTGTCGTACGTCAAGACGAAGTGGTGAGTTCAATCCAAAACGGTCGCTACATTTCCAAAAAGTTCTTATGGGCCCAAAACGGACACCGTGTGCCAAAGTTACGCTCAATTCTTCGTCCGCCGACTCTCCAAGCGTTCTAAATATGCAAGTGCTCAGTCTTTCGAAAAATGGCCAAAATCCCTCACAAGACAAGATGAAGTTGTGTGTTCAATCCAAGACGATCGCTGTATTTCCAAAAATTACTTATGGGCCCAAAACGGACACCGTGTGCAAAAGTTACGCTCAATTATTCATTCATCGACAATCCAAGCGTTCCAAATATGGAAGTGCTCATTCTTTCGAAAAATGGTCGAAATCCCTCCTACGTCACGATGAAGTGGTGAGTTCAATCCAAAACGGTCGCTACATTTCCATAAAGTACTTATGGGCCAAAACGGACACCGTGTGCAAAAGTTACTCTCAATTATTCGTACCCCGACAATCCAAGCGTTCCAAATACGAAATTGCTCATTCTTTCGAAAAATGGTCGAAATCCCACATACGTCACGACGAAGTGGTGAGTTCAATCAAAAACGAACGCTACATTTCCAAAAACTTCTTATGCGCCCAAAGCGGACACTGTGTGCAAAAGTTACGCTCAATTCTTCGTCCGCCGAGTCTCCAAGCGTTCTAAATATACAAGCTCTCATTCTTTCGAAAAGTGGCCAAAATCCCTTGCACGACAAAATGAAGTTGTGTGTTCAATCCAAAACGGTTGCTACATTTCCAAAAAGTTCTTGTGGGTCAAAAATGGACCCCGTGTGCAAAAGTTACGCTCAATTCTTAGTCTACCGACTCTCCAACCATTCTAAATATGCAAGTGCTCATTCTTTCGAAAAATCGCCAAAATCCCTCGTACGTCTTGACAAAGTGGTGAGTTCAATCCAAAACGGTCGCTACATTCCAAAAAGTATTTAAAGGCCAAAAACGGGCACCGTGTACAAAAGTTACGCTCAATTCTTCGTACGCCGACAATCCAAGCATTCCAAATATACAAGTGCTCATTCTTTTGAAAAATGGCCGAAATCCCTCATATGTCATGATGAAGTGGTGAGTTCAATCCAAAACGGTCGGTACATTTCTAAACGTTCTTGTGGGCCAAAAATGGACACCGTGTGCAAAAGTTACGCTCAATTCTTAGTCCGCCGACTCTCCAAGCTTTCCAAATATGCAACTGCTCATTCTTTCAAAAAATCACCAAAATCCCTCATACGTCACGATGAAATGGTCAGTTTAATCCAAAACGGTCGCTACATTTTCAAGAAGTTCTTGTGTGCCAAAAACGGACACCGTGTGCAAAAGTTTCGCTCAATTCTTAGTCCCCCGACTCTCCAAGCTTTCCAAATATGCAAATGCTCATTCTTTCGAAAAATCACCAAAATCCCTCGTACGTCACAATGAAATGGTAAGTTCAATCCAAAACGGTCGCTACATTTTCAAGAAGTTCTTGTGTGCCAAAAACGGACACCGTGTGCAAAAGTTTCGCTCAATTCTTAGTCCGCCGACTCTCCAAGCGTTCTAAATATGCAAGTGCTCATTCTTTCAAAAAATCGCCTAAATCCCTCGTACGTCACGATGAAGTGGTGAGTTCAATCCAAAACGGTCGCTACATTTCCAAAAACATCATACGGGCCCAAAGCGGACACCGTGTGCAAAAGTTACGCTCAATTCTTCGTTCGCCGACACTCCAAGCATTCTAAATATATAAGCACTCATTCTTTCGAAAAATGGCCAAAATCCCTCGTACGTCACGACGAAGTGATGAGTTCAATCCAAAACGGTCGCTACATTTCCAAAAAGTACTTATGGGCCCAAAACGGACACCGTGTGCAAAAGTTATGCTCAATTCTTCGTACGCCGACAATCCAAGCGTTGCAAACATGCAAGTGCTCATTCTTTTGAAAAATGGGCGAAATCCCTAATGCGTCACGATGAAGTAGTGAGCTCAATCCAAAACGGTCGCTACATTTCCAAAAAGTTATTGTGGGCCAAAAACGGACACCGTGTGCAAAAGTTACGCTCAATTCTTAGTCCACCGACTCTCAAAGTGTTCTAAACATGCAAGTGCTCATTCTTTCGAAAAATCGCCAAAATCCCCCGTACGTCATGACAAAGCGGTGAGTTAAATCCAAAACGGTTGCTACATTTCCAAAAAATATTTAAGGGCCAAAAACGGGCACCGTGTACAAAAGTTACGCTCAATTCTTCGTACGCCGACAATCCAAGCGTTCCAAATATGCAAGTGCTCATTCTTTCGAAAAATGGTCAAAATCCCTCATATGTCACGATGAAGTGGTGAGTTCAATCCAAAACGGTCGGTACATTTCCAAAACGTTCTTGTGGGCCAAAACCGGACACCGTGTGCAAAAGTTACGCTCAATTCTTAGTCCGCCGACTCTCCAAGCGTTCCAAATATGCAAGTGCTCATTCTTTCGAAAAATCACCAAAATCTCTCGTACGTCACGATGAAATGGTCAGTTCAATCCAAAACGGTTGCTACATTTTCAAAAAGTTCTTGTGTGCCAAAAACGGACACCGTGTGCAAAATTTTCGCTCAATTCTTAGTCCGCCGACTCTCCAAGCGTTCTAAATATGCAAGTGCTCATTCTTTCGAAAAATTGCCAAAATCCCTCGTACGTCACGACGAAGTGGTGAGTTCAATCCAAAACGGTCGCTACATTTCCAAAAACTTCATACGGGCCCAAAGCGGACACCTTGTGCAAAACTTACGCTCAATTCTTCGTTCGCCGACACTCCAAGCGTTCTAAATATATAAGCGCTCATTCTTTCAAAAAAATGGCCAAAATCCCTCGTACGTTACGAGGAAGTGATGAGTTCAATCCAAAACGGTCGCTACATTTCCAAAAAGTACTTATGGGCCCAAAACGGACACCGTGTGCAAAAGTTACGCTCAATTCTTCGTACGCCGACAATCCAAGCGTTCCAAATATGCAAGTCCTCATTCTTTCGAAAAATGGCCGAAATCCCTAATACGTCACGATGAAGTAGTGAGTTCAATCCAAAACGGTCGCTACATTTCCAAAAAGTTCTTGTGGGCCAAAAATGGACATCGTGTGCAAAAGTTACGCTCAATTCTCAGTCCGCCGACTTTCCAAACGTTCCAAATATACAAGTGCTCATTCTTTCGAAAAATGGCCGAAATCCCTCATACGTCACGACGAAGTGGTGAGTTCAATCCAAAACGGTCGCTACGTTTCCATAAAGTTCTTATGGGCCTAAAACGGACACCGTGTGCCAAAGCCATGCTCAATTCTTCGTCCGCTGACTCTCCAAGCGTTCTAAATATGCAAGTGCTCATTCTTTCGAAAAATCGCCAAAATCCCTCGTACGTCATGACAAAGTGGTGAGTTCAATCCAAAACGGTCGCTACATTTCCAAAAACTTCTTATGGGCCCAAAGCGGACACCGTGCATAAAAGTTACGCTCAATTCTTCGCCCATCGACTCTCCAAGCGTTCTAAATATACAAGCGCTCATTCTTTTGTAAAATGGCCAAAATCCCTCATACGTCACGACGAAGTGGTGAGTTCAATCCAAAACGATCGCTACATTTCCAAAAAGTATTTAAGGGCCAAAAACGGGCACCGTGTACAAAAGTTACGCTTAATTCTTCGTACGCCGACAATACAAGCATTCCAAATATGCAAGTGCTCATTCTTTCGAAAAATGGCCGAAATCCCTCATATGTCACGATGAAGTGGTGAGTTCAATCCAAA
>NW_019266217.1:0-1468 GCF_002742605.1 Olea europaea var. sylvestris
ACTGTGTCGGAATGGGCTCAAATTTGACTGGTTGTTCGGGAACAAAAATCGCGCCGGGGGCAATTTCGTCATTTTTCTCGACTTTGTCGGAATTGGCTGAAATTTGGAAGTTTGATCGGAAATAAAAATCCCGCCGGCGGCAATTTCGTCATTCTTCTCGACTGTGTCGGAATGGGCTCAAATTTGACTGGTTGTTCGGGAACAAAAATCGCACCGGGGGCAATTTCGTCATTCTTCTAGACTGTGTCGGAATTGGCTGAAATTTGGCAGTTTGATCTGAAATAAAAATCGCGCCGGGGGCAATTTCGTCATTTTTCTCGACTGTGTCTGAATGGGCTCAAATTTGACAGTTTGATCGGAAACAAAAATCGCACCGGGGGCAATTTCGTCATTTTCCTCGACTGTGTTGGAATCGGCTGAAATTTGGCTGTTTGATCGGAAACAAAATTCGCGTCGACGGCAATTTGTCATTTTTCTCGACTGTGTCGGAATTGGCTGAAATTTGGAAGTTTGATCGGAAATAAAAATCCCGCCGGCGGCAATTTCGTCATTTTTCTCGACTGTGTCGGAATGGGCTCAAATTTGACCGGTTGTTCGGGAACAAAAATCGCGCCGGGGGCAGTTTCATCATTTTTCTCGACTGTGGTAGAATTGGCTGAAATTCGGCACTTTGATCTGAAATAAAAATCGCGTCGGGGGCAATTTCGTCATTTTTCTCGACTGTGTCGGAATGGGCTCAAATATGACAGGTTGATCGGGAACAATAATCGCGCCGGGTGTAATTTCGTCATTTTTCGCGAATGTGTCGGAATTGGCTAAAATTTGACTTGTTGATCGGAAACAAAAACCGCGCCGGGGGCAATTTCGTCATTCTTCTCGACTGTGTCGGAATTGGCTGAAATTTGGCACTTTGATCAGAAATAAAAATCCCACCGGCGGCAATTTCGTCATTTTTCTCGACTGTGTTGGAATGGGCTCAAATTTGACAGGTTGATCGGGAACAAAAATAGCGCCGGGTGTAATTACGTCATTTTTCGCGACTGTGTCGGAATTGGCTAAAATTTGACTGGTTGATCGGAAACAAAAATCGCGCCGGGGGTAATTTCGTCATTTTTACCGACTGTGTCGGAATTGGCTGAAATTTGGCAGTTTGATCTGAAATTAAAATCGCCCCAGGGGCAATTTCGTCATATTTCTCGACTGTGTCGGACTGCGCTCAAATTTGACAGTTTGATCGGAAACAAAAATCGCGCAGGGGGCAATTTCGTCATTTTTCTCGACTGTGTCGGAATGGGCTCAAATTTGACTGGTTGTTCGGGAACAAAAATCGCGCCGGGGGCAATTTCGTCATACTTCTCGATTGTGTCGAAATTGGCTGAAATTTGGCAGTTTGATCTGAAATAAAAATCGCGCCGGGGGCAATTTCGTCATTTTTCTCGACTGTGTCTGAATGGGCTCAAATTTGACA
>NW_019266217.1:5462-7960 GCF_002742605.1 Olea europaea var. sylvestris
ACTGGTTGATCGGAAACAAAAATCGCGCCGGGGGTAATTTCGTCATTTTTCCCGACTGTGTCGGAATTGGCTGAAATTTGGCAGTTTGATCTGAAATTAAAATCGCCCCAGGGGCCATTTCGTCATATTTCTCGACTGTGTCGGAATGGACACAAATTTGACAGGTTGATCGGGAACAAAAATCGCGCCGGGGGCAATTTCGTCATTCTTCTCGACTGTGTCGGCCGGGGGTAACTTCGTCATTTTTCTCGACTGTGTCGGAATTGGCTGAAATTTGGCACTTTGATCTGAAATAAAAGTCGCGCCGGGGGCAATTTCGTCATTTTTCTCGACTGTGTCGGAATGGGCTCAAATTTGACAGGTTGATCGGGAACAAAACTCGCGCCGGGTGTAATTTCGTCATTTTTCGCGAATGTGTCGGAATTGGCTAAAATTTGACTGGTTGATCGGAAACAAAAACCGCGCCGGGGGCAATTTCGTCATTCTTCTCGACTGTGTCGGAATTGGCTGAAATTTGGAATTTTGATCGGAAATAAAAATCCCGCCGGCGGCAATTTCGTCATTTTTCTCGACTGTGTCGGAATGGGCTCAAATTTGACTGGTTGTTCGGGAACAAAAATCGCGCCGGGGGCAATTTCGTCATTCTTCTCGACTGTGTCGGAATTGGCTGAAATTTGGCAGTGTGATCTGAAATAAAAATCGCGCCGGGGGCTATTTCGTCATTTTTCTCGACTGTGTCTGAATGGGATCAAATTTGACAGTTTGATCGGAAACAAAAATCGTACCGGGGGCAATTTCGTCATTTTCCCCGACTGTGTCGGAATCGGCTGAAATTTGGCTGTTTGATCGGAAATAAAATTCGCGTCGACGGCAATTTCGTCATTTTTCTCGACTGTGTCGGAATGGGCTCAAATTTGACAGGTTGATCGGGAACAAAAATCGCGCCGGGGGCAATTTCGTCATTTTTCTCGACTGTGTGGAATCGGCTGAAATTTGGCTGTTTGATCGGAAATAAAATTCGCGTCGACGGCAATTTCGTCATTTTTCTCGACTGTGTCGGAATGGGCTCAAATTTGACCGGTTTTTCGGGAACAAAAATCGCGCCGGGGGCAGTTTCATCATTTTTCTCGACTGTGGTAGAATTGGCTGAAATTTGGCACTTTCATCATAAAAAAAAAATCGCGTCGGGGGCAATTTCGTCATTTTTTTCGACTGTGTCGGAATGGGCTCAAATTTGACAGGTTGATCGGGAACAAAAATCGCGCCGGGTGTAATTTCGTCATTTTTCGCGAATGTGTCGGAATTGGCTAAAATTTGACTGGTTGATCGGAAACAAAAACCGCGCCGGGGGCAATTTCGTCATTCTTCTCGACTGTGTCGGAATTTGCTGAAATTTGACACTTTGATCAGGAATAAAAATCCCACCGGCGGCAATTTCGTCATTTTTCTAGACCGTGTCGGAATGGGCTCAAATTTGACTGGTTGTTCGGCAACAAAAATCGCGCCGGGGGCAATTTCGTCATTCTTCTCGACTGTGTCGGAATTGGCTGAAATTTGGCAGTTTGATCTGAAATAAAAATCGCGCCGGGGGCAATTTCGTCATTTTTCTCGACTGTGCCTAAATGGGCTCAAATTTGACAGTTTGATCGGAAACAAAAATCGCACCGGGGGCAATTTCGTCATTTTCCTCGACTGTGTCGAAATCGGCTGAAATTTGACTGTTTGATCGGAAATAAAATTCGCGTCGACGGCAATTTCGTCATTTTTCTCGACTGTGTCAGAATGGGCTCGAATTTGACGGGTTGATCGGGAACAAAAATCCCGCCGGGGGCAATTTCGTCATTTTTCTCGACTGTGTCGGAATTGGCTGAAATTTGGAAGTTTGATCGGAAATAAAAATCCCGCCGGCGGCAATTTCGTCATTTTTCTCGACTGTCTCAGAATGGGCTCAAATTTGACGGGTTGATCGGGAACAAAAAACCCGCCGGGGGCAATTTCGTCATTTTTCACGACGGTGTCGAAATCGGCTGAAATTTGACTAGTTGATCGGAAACAAAAATCGCGCCGGGGGCAATTTCGTCATTCTTCTCGGCTGTGTCGGAATTGGCTGAAATTTGGCAGTTTGATCGGAAATAAAAATCGCGCCGGCGGCAATTTCGTCATTTTTCTCGACTGTGTCGGAATTGGCTGAAATTTGGCAGTTTGATCTGAAATTAAAATCGCCCCAGGGGCAATTTCGTCATATTTCTCGACTGTGTCGGAATGGGCTCAAATTTGACAGGTTGATCAGGAACAAAAATCGCGCCGGGGGCAGTTTCGTCATTCTTCTCGGCTGTGTCGGAATTGGCTGAAATTTGGCAGTTTGATCTGAAATAAAAATCGCGTCGTGGGCAATTTCGTCATTTTTCTCGACTATGTCGGAATGGGCTCAAATTTGACTGTTTGATCGGGAACAAAAATCGCGCCGGGTGTAATTTCGCCATTTTTCGCGACTGTGT
>NW_019266218.1:0-7959 GCF_002742605.1 Olea europaea var. sylvestris
CCGGCGCGGTTTTTGTTTCCGATCAACCAGTCAAATTTTAGCCAATTCCGACACAGTCGAGAAAAATAACGAAATTACACCCGACGCGGTTTTTGTTCCCGATAAACCTGTCAAATTTGAGCCCATTCTGACAAAGTCGAGAAAAATGACGAAATTGCCGCTGGGGCAATTTTTATTTCCGATCAAACTGCCAAATTTCAGACAATTCCGACACAGTCGAGAAAAATGATGAAATTGATCCCTGCGCGGTTCTTGTTTCCGATCGACCAGTCAAATTTTAGCAAATTCCGACACAGTCGCGAAAAATGACGAAATTGCCCCGGCGCAGTTTTTGTTTCCGATCAACCTGTCAAATTTAGCCCATTCCGACATCGTCGCGAAAAATGACGAAATTGCCCCCGTCGCGATTTTTGTTTCCGATCAACCTGTCAAATTTGGGCCCATTCCGACACAATCGAGAAAAATGACGAAATTGTAGCCGGCGCGATTTTTATTTCGGATCAAACTACCAAATTTCAGCCATTCCGACACAGTCGAGAAAAATGACGAAATTGCCCCCGGCGCGGTTTTTGTTTCCGATCAACCAGTCAAATTTTAGCCAATTCCGACACAGTCGAGAAAAATAACGAAATTACACCCGGCGCGGTTTTTGTTCCCGATAAACCTGTCAAATTTGAGCCCATTCCGACAAAGTCGAGAAAAATGACGAAATTGCCGCTGGCGCGATTTTTATTTCCGATCAAACTGCCAAATTTCAGACAATTCCGACACAGTCGAGAAAAATGACGAAATTGCCCCCGGCGCGGTTTTTGTTTCCGATCAACCAGTCAAATTTTAGCCAATTCCGACACAGTCGCGAAAAATGACGAAATTGCCCCCGCGCAGTTTTTGTTTCCGATCAACCTGTCAAATTTGACCCCATTCCGACAGAGTTGAGAAAAATGACAAAATTGCCCCCGGCGCGATTTTTATTTCAGATCAAACTGCCAAATTTCCGCCAATTCCGACCCAGCCGAGAAAAATGACGAAATTGCCCCTGGCACGATTTTTGTTTCCAGTCAACAAGACAAATTTTAGCCAGTTCCGACACTGTCACAAAAAATGACGAAATTACACCCGGTGCGGTTTTTATTCCCGATCAACCTGTCAAATTTGAGACCATTCCGACACAGTCGCGAAAAACGACGAAATTGCCCCCGGCCCGATTTTTGTTTCCGACCAACCATTGAAATTTTAGCCCATTCCGACACCGTCGCGAAAAATGACGAAATTGCCCCCAGCACGATTTTTGTTTCCGATCAACTTGTCAAATTTTAGGCAATTCCGACGCCGTCATGAAAAATAATGAAATTACCCCAGGCGCGGTTTTTGTTCCCGATCAACCAGTCAAATTTGAGCCCATTGCGACACAGTCGCGAAAAAAGACGAAATTGCCAGCTGTGCGATTTTTGTTTCCGATCAAGCTGTCAAATTTGAGCCAATTCCGACACAGTCGAGAAAAATGACGAAATTGCCCCCGGCGCGATTTTTGTTTCCGATCAACCTGTCAAATTTCAGCCAATTCCGACACAGTCGAGAAAAATGACGAAATTGCCCCGGCGCGATTTTTGTTTCCGATCAACTAGTCAAATTTTAGCCAATTCCGATACAGCGGCAAAAAATGACGAAATTACACCCGGCGCGATTTTTGTTCTCAATCAACCTGTCAAATTTGAGCCCATTCCGACACAGTCGAGAAAAATGACGAAATAGGCGCCGGCGCGATTTTTATTTCCGATCAAACTCCCAAATTTCAGCCAATTCCGACACAGTCGAGAAAAAATGACGAAATTGCCCCCGGCGCGATTTTTGTTTCTTATCAACCAGTTAAATTTTGGCCAACTCCGACACAGTCGCGAAAAATGACGAAATTACACCCTGCGCGATTTTTGTTCTCAATCAACCGGTCAAATTTGAGCCCATTCCGACACAGTCGAGAAAAATGACGAAATAGGCGCCGGTCCGATTTTTATTTCCGATCAAACTGCCAAATTTCAGCCAATTCCGACACAGTCGAGAAAAATGACGAAATTACCCCCGACGCGATTTTTGTTTCCGATCAACCGGTTAAATTTTAGCCAATTCCGTCACAGTCGCGAAAAATGACGAAATTACACCCTGCGCGATTTTTGTTCCCGATCAACCTGTCAAATTTGAGCCCATTCTGACACAGTCGAGAAAAATGATGAAATTGCCCCCGGAGCGATTTTTGTTTCCGATCAGCGAGTTAAATTTTAGCCAATTTCGTCACAGTCGCGAAAAATGACGAAATTACACCCGGTGCGATTTTTGTTTCCGATCAACCTGTCAAATTTGAGCCCATTCCGACACAGTCGCGAAAAATGACGAAATTGCCCCCGGCGCGATTTTTGTTTCCAATCAACCTGTCAAATTTAGCCCATTCCGACATCGTCGCGAAAAATGACGAAATTGCCCCCGCCGCGATTTTTGTTTCCGATTAACCTGTCAATTTTGGGCCCATTCCGACACAGTCGAGAAAAAATGACGAAATTGCCCCCACCGCGGTTTTTGTTTCTGATCAACCAGTTAAATTTTAGCCAATTCCGACGCAGTCGCAAAAAATGACGAAATTATACCCAGCGTGATTTTTGTTCTCAATCAACCTGTCAAATTTGAGCCCATTCCAACACAGTCGAGAAAAATGACGAAATAGGCGCCGGCGCGATTTTTATTTCCGATCAAACTCCCAAATTTTAGCCAATTCCGACACAGTCGAAAAAAAATGACGAAATTGACCCCGGCGCGATTTTTGTTTCTGATCAACAAGTTAAATTTTAGCCAATTCCGACGCAGTCGCGAAAAATGACGAAATTACACCCGGCGCGATTTTTGTTCTCGATCAACCTGTCAAATTTGAGCCCATTCCGACACAGTCGAGAAAAATGACGAAATAGGCGCCGGTGCGATTTTTATTTCCGATCAAACTGCCAAATTTCAGCCAATTACGACACAGTCGAGAAAAATGATGAAATTGCCCTCGACGCGATTTTTGTTTCCGATCAACCGGTTAAATTTTAGCCAATTCTGTCACAGTCGCGAAAAATGACGAAATTACACCCTGCGCGATTTTTGTTCCAGATCAACCTGTCAAATTTGAGCCCATTCTGACACAGTCGAGAAAAATGACGAAATTGCCGCCGGCGCGATTTTTATTTCCGATCAAACTTCCAAATTTCAGCCAATTCCGACACCGTCGCGAAAAATGACGAAATTGCCCCCGGAGCGATTTTTGTTTCCGATCAGCGAGTTAAATTTTAGCCAATTTCGTCACAGTCGCGAAAAATGACTAAATTACACCCGGTGCGGTTTTTGTTTCCGATCAACCTGTCAAATTTTAGCCCATTCCGACATCGTCGCGAAAAATGACGAAATTGCCCCCACGCGATTTTTGTTTCCGATCAACCTGTCAAATTTGGGCCCATTCCGACACAATTGAGAAAAATGACGAAATTGTAGCCGGCGCGATTTTTATTTCCGATCAAACTACCAAATTTCAGCCAATTCCGACACAGTCGAGAAAAATGACGAAATTGCCGCCGGCGCGATTTTTATTTACGATCAAACTGCCAAATTTCAGCAAATTTTGACACAGTCGAGAAAAATGACGAAATTGCCGCCGGCGCGATTTTTATTTACGATCAAACTGCCAAATTTCAGCAAATTTTGACACAGTCGAGAAAAATGACGAAATTGCCGCCGGCGCGATTTTTATTTACGATCAAACTGCCAAATTTCAGCAAATTTTGACACAGTCGAGAAAAATGACGAAATTGCCGCCGGCGCGATTTTTATTTACGATCAAACTGCCAAATTTCAGCAAATTTTGACACAGTCGAGAAAAATGACGAAATTGCCGCCGGCGCGATTTTTATTTACGATCAAACTGCCAAATTTCAGCAAATTTTGACACAGTCGAGAAAAATGACGAAATTGCCGCCGGCGCGATTTTTATTTACGATCAAACTGCCAAATTTCAGCAAATTTTGACACAGTCGAGAAAAATGACGAAATTGCTCTCGGCGCGATTTTTGTTTCCAGTCAACAAGTCAAATTTTAGCCAGTTCCGACACTGTCACAAAAAATGACGAAATTACACCCGGTGCAGTTTTTGTTCCCGATCAAACTGTCAAATTTGTGACCATTCCGACACAGTCGCGAAAAACGACGAAATTGCCCCCGGCCCGATTTTTGTTTCCGACCAACCAGTGAAATATTAGCCCATTCCGACACCGTCGCGAAAAATGACGAAATTGCCCCCAGCACGATTTTTGTTTCCGATCAACTTGTCAAATTTTAGGCAATTCCGACGCCGTCATGAAAAATAATGAAATTACCCCAGGCACGGTTTTTGTTCCCGATCAACCGGTCAAATTTGAGCCCATTCCGACACAGTCGAGAAAAATGACGAAATTGCCGCCGACGCGTTTTTTATTTCCGATCAAACTGCCAAATTTCAGCCAATTCCGACACAGTCGCGAAAAATGACGAAATTACACCCGGCGCAATTTTTGTTCCCGATCAACCTGTCAAATTTGAGCCCATACCGACACAGTCGAGAAAAATGACTAAATTGCTGTCGACGCGATTTTTATTTCCGATCAAACTGCCAAATTTCAGCCAATTCCGACACAGTCGCGAAAAATGACGAAATTACACCCGGCGCAATTTTTGTTCCCGATCAACCTGTCAAATTTGAGCCCATACCGACACAGTCGAGAAAAATGACTAAATTGCTGTCGACGCGATTTTTATTTCCGATCAAACTGCCAAATTTCAGCCAATTCCGACACAGTCGAGAAAAACGACGAAATTGCCCCGGCGCGATTTTTGTTTCCGATCAACCAGTCAAATTTTAGCCAATTCCGACACAGTCGCGAAAAATGACGAAATTACACCCGGCGCAATTTTTGTTCCCGATCAAACTGTCAAACTTGAGCCCATTCCGACACAATCACGAAAAATGACGAAATTGCCCCCGGCGCGATTTTTGTTTCCGATCAACTTGGTCAAATTTCAGCCCATTCCGACATCGTCGCACAAAATGACGAAATTGCCCCCGGCCCGATTTTTGTTTCCGATCAACCTGTCAAATTTCAGCCCATTCCGACACAGTCGAGAAAAATGACGAAATTGCCCCCGGCGAGATTTTTGTTTCCGATAAACCTGTCAAATTTTAGCCAATTCCGACACAGTCGCGAAAAATGACGAAATTGCCCCGGCGCAATTTTTGTTTCCGATCAACCTGTCAAATTTAAGGCCATTTCGACGCTGTCTAGAAAAATGACGAAATAGCCCCCGGCGCGATTTTTTTTTCAGATCAAACTGCCAAATTTCAGCCAATTCCGACACAGTCGAGAAAAATGACGAAATTGCCCCCGGCGCGATTTTTGTTTCCGATCAACAAGTCAAATTTTAGCCAATTACGACATAGTCGCGAAAAATAACGAAATTACCCCCGGTGCGATTTTTGTTCTCGATAAAACTGTCAAATTTGAGCCCATTCCGACACAGTCGAGAAAAATGACGAAATTGCCGCTGCGCGATTTTTATTTCCGATCAAACTGCCAAATTTCAGCCAATTCCGACACAGTCGAGAAAAATGACGAAATTGCCGCTGCGCGATTTTTATTTCCGATCAAACTGCCAAATTTCAGCCAATTCCGACACAGTCGAGAAAAATGACGAAATTGCCGCTGCGCGATTTTTATTTCCGATCAAACTGCCAAATTTCAGCCAATTCCGACACAGTCACGAAAAATGACGAAATTACACCCGGCGCGATTTTTGTTCCAGATAAACTTGTCAAATTTGAGCCCATTCCGACAGAGTCGAGAAAAATGACAAAATTGCCCTCGGCGCGATTTTTATTTCAGGTCAAACTGCCAAATTTCAGCCATTTCCGACCCCAGTCGAGAAAAATGACGAAGTTGCCCCCGGCGCGGTTTTTTGTTTCCGATCAACCACTCAAATTTTAGCCAATTACGACACAGTGGAAAAAAATGACGAAATTACACCCGGCGCGATTTTTGTTCTCGATTAACCTGTCAAATTTGAGCCCATTCCGACACAGTCGCGAAAAATGACGAAATTGCCAACTGCGCGATTTTTGTTTCCGATCAACCTGTCAAATTTTAGCCCATTCTGATACAGTCACGAAAAATAACGAAATTGCCCCCGGCGCGATTTTTGTTTCCGATCAACCTTTCAAATTTGAGCCCATTCCGACACAGTCGAGAAAAATGACGAAATTGCCCCCTGCGCGATTTTTATTTCAGATCAAACTGTCACATTTCAGCCAATTCCGACACAGTCGAGAAAAATGACGAAATTGTCCCCGGCGCAGTTTTTGTTTCCGATCAACAAGTTAAATTTTAGCCAATTCCGTCACAGTCGCGAAAAATGACGAAATTACACCCGATGCGGTTTTTGTTTCCGATCAACCTCTCAAATTTGAGCCCATTCCGACACGGTCGCGAAAAATGACGAAATTGCCCCCGGCGCGATTTTTGTTTCCGATCAACCTGTCAAATTTCAGCCAATTCTGACACAGTCGAGAAAAATGACGAAATTGCCCCGGCGCGATTTTTGTTTCCGATCAACCAGTCAAATTTTAGCCAATTCTGATACAGCCGCAAAAAATGACGAAATTACACCCGGCGCAATTTTTGTTCCCGATCAACCTGTCAAATTTGAGCCCATTCCGACACTGTCGAGAAAAATGAAGAAATAGGCGCGGGCGCGATTTTTATTTCCGATCAAACTCCCAAATTTCGGCCAATTCCGACACAGTCGAGAAAAAATGACGAAATTGCCCCCGGCGCGGTTTTTGTTTCCAATCAACCAGTGAAATTTTAGCCAATTTCGACGCAGTCGCGAAAAATGACGAAATTACACCCGGCGCGATTTTTGTTCTCGATCAACCTGTCAAATTTGAGCCCATTCCGACACAGTCGAGAAAAATGATGAAATAGGCGCCGGCGCGATTTTTATTTCCGAACAAACTCCCAAATTTCAGCCAATTCCGACACAGTCGAGAAAAAATGACGAAATTGCCCCCGGCGCGGTTTTTGTTTCCGATCAACCAGTTAAATTTTAGCCAATTCCGACGCAGTCGCTAAAAATGACGAAATTACACACGGCGCAATTTTTGTTCTCGATCAACCTGTCAAATTTGAGCCCATTCCGACACAGTCGAGAAAAATGACGAAATAGGCGCCGGTGCGATTTTTATTTCCGATCGAACTGCCAAACTTCAGCCAATTCCGACACAGTCGAGAAAAATGACGAAATTGCCCCCGACGCGATTTTTGTTTCCGATCAACCGGTTAAATTTTAGCCAATTCCGTCACACTCGCGAAAAATGACGAAATTTGACCGGACGCTATTTTTTTTCACGATCAACCTGTCAAATTTGAGCCCATTCCGACACAGTCGCGAAAAATGACGAAATTGCCCCCGGCGCGATTTTTGTTTCCAATCAACCTGTCAAATTTCAGCCCATTCCGACATCGTCGCGAAAAATGACGAAATTGCCCCCGGCGCGATTTTTGTTTCCAATCAACCTGTCAAATTTCAGCCCATTCCGACATCGTCGCGAAAAATGACGAAATTGCCCCCGGCGCGATTTTTGTTTCCAATCAACCTGTCAAATTTCAGCCCATTCCGACATCGTCGCGAAAAATGACGAAATTGCCCCCGGCGCGATTTTTGTTTCCAATCAACCTGTCAAATTTCAGCCCATTCCGACATCGTCACGAAAAATGACGAAATTGCCCCCGGCGCGATTTTTGTTTCCGATCAACCAGTCAAATTTTAGGCCCATTCCGACAACGTCGAGAAAAATGACGAAATTGCCGCTGGCGCGATTTTTATATCCGATCAAACTGCCAAATTTCAGAC
>NW_019266219.1:0-7958 GCF_002742605.1 Olea europaea var. sylvestris
GTAGTTCTATTTTGATCCGTATGTTTTACTCCAATCAAGATTAGCCAGTTAATTGTAGGACGTATATTACCAGATTGTAACCAGATCGATCAGTATTGATTAATGGATCAACAAGATTACGAAACGCTAGGATCATCGGAGAATAATCAACTCAGCCTTGCCTCTATTAGCAGTAAGCTCAACGCTAAGGCGCCTGAGTTTGTCCCACGTTCGGCTTCTGTACCCTCGCATTCACAGTCGCTGTCTCCGCCGCCTTCCACGCCGGTGGTGCAGCCGGTTCATACGAGGCCTCCATTCGTGTCGCCGATGAGGCCCTACTATGGGTTTGGTGGCCAAGTGGCGGTACAGAACTATTATCAACATGGGGGAATGCCGTTTTATGGGTACTTACATCCATCCAAGGAATTGGTTAACGGGATCCAAACCCCTGCAGCATCTCCAGAAATGGCGGATGTTAATACTGCCGGCGCTACCGTTTCTTTAAAAAACGGAATGCCAGATGCTCATCAGAAAATTCTCAGTCAGGCAATTTTTTATCTGGTGTATATGTGTATTGCGTTTTTAACTAGTTACTCTGTTTATTGTGCTTTTAAAAGTTTATATAGTTGATTTCTGTGGGTGGGAGATAAATATATTATATATGACTTCAAGTTTTGATTATTTGCGTATCTTTGATTCTTTATTGATTGTTTTATTTTAAGCTTTGTAATTGTGAAACGTTGGATTTTTTACTTGGAGCAGGAGAGATAATTCACCATTAGGGCTTCCGTGTTCTTGTACTCATATCTAGTTACTGCATCCTTGAAGAGGAGAGAGAATTCACCAGTAACTCAGTGACACGTTTAGTGTTTATTATTGCTTAATTTTGGATCATTTGCCGATGAAGCATTGTGGATTACGTTTAAATATTGCATTTCTAATATGTTGATCGACTGTTATGATTTTGAATGATAATTATTTTTTAATTTGGGTTTGCTACGATTCGATAGTGGAAAATATGGTATATCTCGATTATGGTAATTTGGTTTTAATTTATCTATACAAATGAATAAATGATGGATATTTGTGATAACTATGTGCAGTAATTTGTTTTGTCTGATGTGACTTAAATCAGTTTTGGCCACAGATCTGATTATGGTCATTATACAAATTGGCATATGTACGGTTTATTTCAGTGTATATGTCAATTTTCTGAGATTACATGAATAACTAAAGTTTCAAACCCTGCCATAACTTCATTACAAGAAAGAAGCTTAGGACATATTTCCGCCTATTGTAATATCAAGTGCTTCTTAAGTTATGACAGAGTTATTTCTCTGGAATCAATGTTATTCTGCCATCAAAAACATGATGGAGAAAGGATTAGTAGGAAAGAGTTTCTGAATCTTTTGCTGTAGAGAGCTATTTTATCTAGCTGCAATAGAATACTACACATATAGCAATTTCCTGCCATGAAAACAATTTTTTTGGTTTCAATGCAACATAATAAAGATCCACCTACTGTTGTTGACTTTGCATTTAGCTGGTTTGTAGCACTTACCATTTCAGTCTAATAAAGAAAATCAATTTCTTTATATTTGTACCTATATTAATTTTGCATTTGCTTAATACTTGTCCTTATGTAATTTGGTGTAGTCTTTTACAACATTAGAAAATGCTATATTGCTTTCCATTTTTGAGAACATGCTAATTTAGATACCTTTATGGTTTGCAGGTGGAATTTTATTTCAGTGATATAAATCTGGCTACCACTGATCATTTATTTGGGTTCATGATAAAGGATTCTGATAGCTATGGTAAGGTTTTGCATAACAATGTTTATTTTCATGATCCTTTTTGCCTGCACTATTTAATCTCTTAACATTCTAGTATCAATTGCTTAAGAAAATCTTACCTTCTCTGTGGTATGTCATTCCTTGAGCTTTTAGAATTAATTCTAGAAAAAATTAAAATTGAATAATTACCTTTGCCAGTGCAGGAGAGGTGGTATCAGCCGCACAAGAGGGGTTCTAAACCTTAGAAGGGAAAATTCCTATTTTTTAACTTACCAAACAAGTCCTTTTGTTTTTTTAAAAGCTCAGACACGGTTTTACCTATTAAATTCAATTGACCCATAAATAGAGAAATTTTTTTTTTTTGATAGGTAATCAAATAATTTTATTACTAAAAAGAGAATACACGGGGGGTGTACAATCACTTTAAGCCATTAAGGAAAAACATGAAATTAGGCAATCCATCTACAGGATTTCTAGCCATAGCATTAAACCAAGAATACAAGGTAAAGGAAAATATTTTTTTTATCTGCTCTCTTGTCTTTGTTTGGCCTTCGAAGCAACGGTTGTTCCTTTTTCTCCACACGCACCAAACAATGCAGCTCGGGATAAGGTGTCATGCTAGTTTGCTATCCTTATCCCGAAGTTTTCTACGCCATGCCCGTAACACGTCCTCTATACGACGAAACATCACCCAATCCATAGATTGTGAACTGAGTATACTGTTCCAAATCCAACGTACACAATCACAATGAATGAACAAATGATCGATCGTCTCCCCATCCTTCTTGCACATATAACACCACTCGGTTGCATAAAAGTCTTTACGACGAAGATTATCCACCGTTGAGACCTGTCCCCTCACAACTGTCCACAATAAGAATGTCACCCGAGGAGGCAATTTACACTGCCATATCAACTTCCAGGGGAATGAATTATTCACACATCCCATGAGGGAACCAAAGTACGAGCGAACCGAAAAAATGCCATCCTGTGCTGTCCTCTACCTGATGCAATCCCTCTCTCCAACCCGAATTTGGGCCTCATGTAAAATGGTCATAAAAGCGAATAATCTTCCAATTCCCAATCTTGAAGATCCCTCCCAAAAGTAATATTCCAGCTATAGCTCCCATTATGAATGTCTAAGAGATCACTCACCATAGCAGTGGACACTGAGGCAATGCGATGCAAAGAAGGGAATCTCTCCTTCAGCGGTTGATCTCCGCACCAACAATCATCCCAAAATTTAATCGCATTACCATTTCCAACCACAAACTTCAGTTTATCCGAAAAAGCACTCCATCCCCGTCGGATATACCTCCACAAGCTCACCCCATAAGAACCACGATCCTCAAATGTACACCATCCCCCATCGGTCACACTATACTTCGCCCCAATTATTTCTCTCCAGAAGCTGTTCCTCTCCACTCCAAATCGCCACAACCACTTGCCTAATAAGGCTTTATTGAACAACACAAGGCTCCTTACCCCAAGACCCCCCATCCTCATCGGCAAACAAACAACTCCCCAATTGACCAAATGGAGTCTCCTCTCCTCTCCCAACCCTGCCCACAGAAATTCTCTTTAAAGCCTCTCTAATCTCTTTGCCACTGCAAACGGAATGGGGAACAATGACAAAAAGTAAGTAGGGAGATTGGAGAGAGTGTATTTAATGAGAGTAAGTCTACCTTCCTTAGAAAGGTACATACGCTTCCACCCTGCTAACTTTCTCTCCATCCTTTCCACAATATCATTTCAGATATGGGTATTTTTAAATCGTGCTCCTAAAGGGAGTCCTAGATATGATATCGGCAACTGCGCAACCTTACAACCCAATATATCAGCTAGCTCCTCGACATTATTGACCTCCCCAACTGGAATAGCCTCAGACTTCTCCAAATTGATTTTCAAACCAGACACCGCTTCAAAACATAAGAGTAGACGGCGCAAGTTCCTGAATTGTTCAACATCTGCATCGCATAAGATCAACGTGTCATCTGCAAATAACAGATGAGACACCTGCAATTGATCAACCATAAAACCCCTTATCAAACCCGCTCTCACTGCTCTTTCAATCATCCTACTGAGAGCTTCCATCACAATGACAAATAACAATGGGGACAATGGATCCCCTTGTCTTAAGCCTCTACTGCTCCGGAAATAACCCTCTGGTGTTCCGTTGACCAAAACTGAGAATAAAACAGTAGAAATACAGAATTGAATCCATTTACACCATTTATCCCCAAAGCCACAGCGCCTGAGCATATACAACAAGAAACCCCAATTCACATGGTCGTAAGCCTTCTGAATATCTAGCTTACAAAGCATCCTTGGAGCCCTTAGGCGCATTCTTGAATCTATACATTCATTCGTTATGAGCACAGAGTCCAAAATCTAACGCCCTTTAACAAATGCATTCTGAAACTTGGACACTATTTTTCCCAGCACCTCCTTTAATCTGTTTGCCAGGACTTTCGAAATAATCTTATACACCCCGCTGACAAGGCTAATGGGGCGAAAGTCCTTAATATCAGTCGCTCCCGGTTTCTTAGGGATAAGCACAATAAATGTGGCGTTAGAACTTCTCTGGAATCTACCACGTTAAAAAAAAAAGATAAAGTATTCACAATGTCCAGTCAATCCACATCCCAGCATGCTTTGTAGAATGAGAACGAGAAACCGTCCGGTCCCGGGGCCTTATCATCGTTCATGCTGAAAACAACCTCCTTAATTTCATCCTCCCCAAATGGTCTCTCCATCCATCGAGCATCATCCTGAGTGATTGTAGAAAAGTGCAATCTCTCCAATTTTGGCCTCCATTCAAATTGCTCCCGATAGAGGTTCTGATAAAAATTCACCGGTTGGCTTCCAATTTCCTGTGGTTCCTCATAAGTAACCCCGTCCACCTCCAAAACTGTGATGGAGTTGTTCCTCCTATTAGAATTGGCGACCCTGTGGAAGAATTTAGTGCATTTATCCCCCTCTTTTAACCAAGTAACTTTAGATTTCTGTCCCCAATTAATCTCCTCCATCTTCACCAACCTCTCCATCTCTTCCTTTAATACTTTATGTCTCTCCTTCTCCTCCCCAGTCAACCCCTGACTCTCCTCCCGCCTATCCAATTCCTCTATCTCTGACAGACACTGATTTTTACTGCAGTTAACATTGTCTATAACTTCCTCATTCCATTTCTTTAAGTCCCCTTTCAACGCTTTTAGCGTCTGATCCAATACAAAATAGGGAGACCCACTGACTTCATAGGAAGTCCACCACGTCTGTACTCGCTCCCTGAAACCTTCTACTTTCAACCACATCTTCTCAAATTTGAAAGGTCTTCTTCCACTACCCCTTCTATTCCCCGATAACATAATAGGAAAATGATCCGAGTATACCCTCCCCAATCTTCTCTGAGTGACATCTGAATATTTAGACTCCCACTCCCCACAAATCAAAAATCTATCAATACGAGACAAAACGGGTCGATCCCGATTGGATGACCAGGTAAAATCTCCCCCAATCATGGGTAAATCCACCAACAAATTCTCCCTAATAAAATTTGAGAACTCCTCCATTGCCCTAGTTAGTCTCCCACCACTCGACCTCTCCGAAGGAAATCGAATCACATTGAAATCACCCCCAATACATGTAGGGAGATTCCACCAAGCCCTCATTCCAGCAAGTTCATCCCACAAACCCACTCTACTGTCATTAGAATTAGGCCCATAAACTCCTGTGAACATCCACCGAAATCCATCCTCACAATTTTTGAAAGAAATCGATATAGAGAACACCCCTACACTCACCCCCTTCATCTCAAGCACTCTAGTGTCCCACATCACCAACACGCCTCTTGAAACCTCTGATGACCCCAAAAACTGATATCCAACATGATCTCCCCCCCCCCCTAAACTACGAATCACCGCCCTCGAGATAAACTCCATCTTAGTTTCTTGTAGGCAAACAAGATTTGCCCCCCCATCCCCTTAGCAAATGATGAATACCAAGCCTTTTACTAACCTCATTGAGACCCCTTACGTTCCAACTAATGAGTTTTGGCATCATTGTAACACTCCATAACCCCTCCCCATTGTTCATTTCTTGGACTCTCCACCCTTACCAGCATAGTTTACTGACCATTCGAGCCTCTTAAGTTCACGATCACCCTTTCTTCTTAATCTACTTCCATGTGTACTAATGTCTTGTCCCCTATTAGCCTCCAGCTCCTCGAATAATTGTAACAATCTACTTTCATACCCATCACATGACACGCCAACCAACTTACTGAATTCCTGAATTTTTTGTAGAACCCAGTTTGAAGGTGGGTGATCAACTTCTAACACATCAGTTCCTGAAGTATCCTTACCCTGATAGCCCTCGAGATGATCAAAGGACCGTTCTTTCTCTCCCACCACTGGTATAATGTCACTGTCACTTTCTCTTTTCTTGGCACCACCTACCCATAACACCAAGGCTTTTTCGGTTCCCATATCGTTATCTTTTGTCCTCCTATTATAAGTGTTCGTAATCCTTGATGTCGCCTGTGTATAGTTGTTTTCTTTCACAGTGTCCATTGACAATTTCTCCAAGTTCACCATACTAAACTCCCCTTCCTTAGACAGCGGTTCCTCTTCTCGTTCAACTGCAGTCCCTGTGTCTACTTCAGTTCGGTTGACCCCCACAAAGTCAACCTCGTCATCGTTTTCATGGTATCCCGCTTCCATCCTCACTTGAGAATCACAATGTTCATCTCCTCCCTGCTTTGCATGTTCTGTAATTGATGGTAGTTCCTCATGAGTCAATCCCGATACGTGTATTTCACCGGTTTGATCCTCATCCAACTCAACCCCACACTTGTGACAGCGTACCAATTTCATGGGCTCCATTTCAGGCCCGCTTCCAACCAGTCTAAGTAATTCATCTAATGCTCCTTTCAACTCCTGCGCACGGGTCATTATTTTAGCCCTACTCAAACAAATGTCGTGACTTTCGTTATCACCGACTTTATTTGTCCTTTCCTTTTGCTGAAGCATCCGTTGGTTGGCATTCTCCGAGGTCTGTGAGTTTGCTGTAATTTCTGCATAAGTCATCCATTGTCTGTTTCGTTCAATCACCGTTTGTCGTTTGGTCTTATCCCTAGCAACAAATGAGTCAACAACTGCTTGAAACACCTGCAAGACCGACACCCATCCCTCTCCATTTGCACCTTCTGGTATCATAACAATTCCTTTCCGACGCCTCTCCCCATATTGTGCTATCATCAAATATCTGCCTCGATGGTTCACACACCATTGTGCCAAGAAAGCTCTTGAAGACTCATTGAACTTAAAAACACATTCCTCAACTTCACTTCTCTTCCTCAATCTGTCTACCATATTCACCATCCAAATAGCACCATGCCTTCCCATAAAGATTGAATCCGATAACTTCGAACCCCATTCTGTCAACTTAGCAGTGCTAGAATCGTTAATAGATACTGCGAAGTCCTTCGCCTCCACTCTGAAACGATGATTGAATACCAAACTACGCACATCCGCCAATTTTTTCCCCTGATTGTGTACTAGCAATTCATCAAATGGAGGAACGGACAAGCCGATTGATCTCAGGGCAGCAGACTGCCGCTGCAGGTTTTCCGGCAGCGGCGCGTGGACCACACGCGCTGGCAGACGTGCGGCCGGAGCGGCGCGTGTGGGGGGCAGGACACCGGCAGGGGTCGCCGGTCCCTGCTGAGGCCGCCGGTGAGGCGCGTCTCCTCGAACTGTGGCTGGATCTGGCGGAAACGGTTGGGCGGCGCTAGGGTTTCTCACAGTAAACTGCGCCTGTGTGTGAATGGCGTGGTTGGAAGGGCTGATTTGTGGCGTGAGGCCGGTAGTGTGGGGGTGTGGTGGCTGGGTTATTTTGGATTGTGAGGGGAGCTCTATTTCGCCTCTCACAGAACTCTCGCTGGACCGAGAGAAACTTTTGTTAGAGAAAACGTGATATCGAAAATTGACCCATGAATAAAGCAATGGATCATGAATAAGCAATTTACCCTCCTGCTCCTCCTCCTCCATGTTTATTTTTTAGCTGCGGGGCACTGGAAGGAGAAGAAAATAGGTGGAGGCTAAGTGCTAATTCATTCATGAAAGATTTGAAGAATCTCTAAGAGACTCTCTATTTATAAAGAACATTTCATGCATTATAGAGAGT
>NW_019266219.1:20773-22349 GCF_002742605.1 Olea europaea var. sylvestris
GAAGGTAATATCTTACCAAGTAATCCCTAATCTTCTCGTTGATTGTGTCTAACTATTGCATGTTGTACTCGACCTTTGACAAAGTGTATACACGAATAGCTGAATTGAATACTTGCGTTATTTTGTGATCTGATTTATCGAAATGGGATTTCAAGTTTTGTAGGAGATGATATGAATCCCATGACAAGTCCCTGGATAAACACATTCAATTGCCTTCTTTATACTGTTGTAGCGATCTAATACAAAACATAGTCCTTCACTGTTTCTATAAGCATAATTTAGGTTTTCAAAAAACTAGGTCCAGGATCTATCATTTTCATTATTTCTAATTCCCAATGCAAGTTTAAATATGCTGTTATTTTCATTATGTGTACATATTGTGAACAGAGTACAATCGTAGTGTCCATTCAAGTACGTACTATCAACAATTATTACAGGCCTACAATGGACCCATCCTCAAATTGATGCACCGAGTTCGATGAAGCAGTACTTGAAAATATTGTGACTATCAACCTCCACTTCCGTGACTATTCCATAATTTGTCTGTTCAAGCATATAAAAATAGTTTGGTAGCTGCCTGAATGACTCTGTTAGATCATCCTGATTTTTCAAAGTTTTTTTCTAGAGATCTCCATGCTTAAACATAGTTCAAGGTAACTCCGTATGTATGTAACATGTCATTACATATATCGTTTGGAGTGTATATAGCACGTGATGATGTATGCTTATACTTGATGCAAGATGACACGACAGATGTTAACACTATATTCAAAGCACATGTGTAACATCAGTACTCATTCAAATTTTGAAAAGCTCTATTTTTCCCTATCTTGAAGACCTGCATATCCAACTACAGTCATTATGTGAGCATTTGACAAGATACTCCTTCTTTGATCGAGCAACCACAAATTTCAAATATATTTTACATGGCAAAGAAAGACATGCTCAACGTTAGAACTTCTTTATAACGAAACACTCTGCCATTTTCTACATTTATATCATCAGGAACGAATACAATTATGAACACATTTTCATCAATGTGACCTGATGATTCTACAACTATTTCACATGTATCAGATGATATATCCTACAATGAAAATACCTCTCCACTAGATTGTACATTAAGTGCAATCGGCTTGGCTACTGTAAAACTGACTGATTGTTGTCCTATTTATGTAGTTGTCACCTCAACGTTTATGGGGTATTTGGAAGGGTCACGATCAATACCTTTCAGAGTCATGTACGATAAAACATTACTGTCACTACTTATTTTGATTGAAAGCAGATCAATGTTCAATACATAGCTCATTGTAATAACCACCTTAGAAAGATCCAAACTGAACTTTTTCATCGCCGTTTTCACAAGTTTTACATAACAATAATTATGATCGAGCAACACCAGGGATGAATGTTCTCCATACAACAAGCAAACGTACACATCCTATTTCTGCAAAATTGCACAGGACAAATGTCGATCATAGATACCAATACCAGTCACAATTCATTTAGATGGAGCTAACAACTATGGTCACATTTGATATATTAGATAGTATTTGACACATATAGAAATTATGAT
>NW_019266220.1:0-7956 GCF_002742605.1 Olea europaea var. sylvestris
GTGCCAGGGTCAATTTCTTCATTTTTTGCGACGGTGTCGGAATGGGTTGAAATTTGGCTTGTTGATCGGAAACAAAAATCGCGTCGAAGGCAATTTCGTCATTTTTCGCGACGGTGTTGTAATGGGCTAAAATTTGACAGGTTGATCGGAAACAAAAATCATGCCAGTGGCAATTTCGTCATTTTTCTCAACGGTGTCGAAATGGGCTCAAATTTGATAGGCTGAGAAGAAAAAAAGAAAAATCGCGTCGACGGCAATTTCGTCATTTTTCGCGACTGTGTCGGAATGGGCTAAAATTTGACAGGTTGATCGGAAACAAAAAGCTCGCCCGAGGCTATTTCGTCATTTTTCGCAACAGTGTCGGAATGGGCTGAAATTTGGCTGGTTGATCGGGAGCAAAAATCACGCCCGGGACAATTTCATCATTTTTCGCGACGGTGTCAGAATGGGCTAAAATTTGACAGGTTGATCAGAAAGAAAAATCGTGCCAGGGGCAATTTAGTCATTTTTCGCGACGTGTCGGAATGGGCTCAAATTTGACAGGTTGATAGGAAGAAAAGAAAAATCGCGCCGACAGCAATTTCGTCGTTTTTCGCGACTGTGACGGAATGGGCTAAAATTTGACAGGTTGATCGGAAGCAAAAAACGCGCCAGGGGCAATTTCGTTATTTTTTGCGAAGGTATCGGAATGGGCTAAAATTTGACAGGTTTATCGGAATCAAAAACCGTGCCAGGGGCAATTTCGTCATTTTTCGCAATAGTATCAGAATGGACTCAAATTTGACGGGTTGATAAGAAAAAATGAAAAATCGCGCCGACGGTAATCTCGTCATTTTTCGCCACTATGTCGGAATGGGCTAAATTTTGACAGATTGATCGGAAACAAAAAGCGTGCCAGAGGCTATTTCGTCATTTTTCGCGATGGTGTCGGAATGGGCTGAAATTTAGCTGGTTGATCGGAAGCAAAAATGGCGCTGAGGGCTATTTCGTCATTTTTCGCGACGATGTCGGAATGGAATAAATTTGACAGGTTGATCGGAAACAAAAATCGCGCCGGGGGCAATTTCGTCATTTTTCACGACGGTGCCGGAATGGGAAATTTGACAGGTTGATCGGAAACAAAAATCGTGCCAGGGGTAATTTCGTCATTTTTTGCGACGGTGTCGGAATGGGCTGAAATTTGACAAGTTGATCGGAATCAAAAAGCACGCCAGGGGCTATTTCGTCATTTTTCGCAACGGTGTCGGAATGGGCTCAAATTTGATAGGTTGATCGGAAACAAATATCGATCCGTGGGCAATTTCGTCATTTTTTGCGATGGAGTCGGAATTGGCTCAAATTTGACAGGTTGATCAATAATAAAAACCACGCTAGGGGCATTTTCGTCATTTTTTGCGACGGCGTCGGAATGGACTCAAATTTGACAGGTTGATCGTAAACAAAAATATCGCCAGGAGCAATTTCGTCATTTTTTGCAATGGAGTCGGAATGGGCTCAAATTTAACTGGATGATCGGAAGCAAAAATCGTGCTGGGGCCAATGTCGTCATTTTTCGGGACGGTGTCGGAATGGGCTAAAATTTGACAGGTTGATCGGAAACAAAAATCGTGCCCGGGGCAATTTCGTCATTTTTCGCGGCGTTGTCGGAATGGGCTCAAATTCGATAGGTTGATAAGAAAAAAAGAAAAATCGCGCCGACGGCAATTTCGTCATTTTTCGCGACTGTGTCGAAATGGGCTAAAATTTGACAGGTTGATCGGAAACAAAAAGCGCGCCAGGGCCTATTTCGTCATTTTTCACGACGGTGTCGGAATGGGCTCAAATTTGACAGGTTGATCGGAAACAAATATCGATCCGGGGGCAATTTTGTCATTTTTCGCGACGGAGTCGGAATGGGTTCAAATTTGACAGGTTGATCAATAACAAAAATCGCGCCAGGGGCATTTTCGTCATTTTTTGCGACGACGTCGGAATGGGCTCAAGTTTGACAGGTTGATCGTAAACAAAAATATCGCCAGGAGCAATTTCGTCATTTTTCGCGATGGAGTCGGAATGGGCTCAAATTTGACTGGATGATCGGGAACATAAATCGCGCCAGGGCAATTTCGTCATTTTTACGAAGGTGTCAGAATGGGCCCAAATTTGACAGGTTGATGGGAAACAATAATGGCGCAGGGGGTAATTTCGTCTTTTTTCGCGACGGAGTCGAAATGGGCTCAAATTTGAAAGGTTGATCGGGGACAAAAATCGCGCCGGGGGCAATTTCGTCATTTTTTGCGACGGTGTAGGAATGGACTAAAATTGGACAGGCTGATGGGAAGCAAAAATCGCGCCGGGGGCAATTTCGTCATTTTTCGCAGCGGTGTCGAAATGGGCTCAAATTTGACAGGCTGAGAAGAAAAATATAAAAATCGCGCCGACGGTAATTTCGTCATTTTTCACGACTGTGTCGGAATGGGCTAAAATTTGACAGGTTGATCGGAAACAAAAAGCTCGCCAGAGGCTATTTCGTCATTTTTCGCGACAGTGTCGAAATGGGCCGAATTTTGGCTGGTTGATCGGAAGCAAAAATCGCGCCCGGGACAATTTCGTCATTTTTCGCGACGATTTCGGAATGGGCTAAAATTTGACAGGTTGATCGAAAAGAAAAACCGTGCCAGCGGTAATTTCGTCATTTTTCGCAAGGGTGCCAAAATGTGCTCAAATTTGACAGGCTGAGAAGAAAAAAAGAAAAATCGCGCCGACGGCAATTTCGTCATTTTTCGCGACTATGTCGGAATGGGCTCAAATTTGGCTGGTTGATCGGAAGCAAAAATCGCGCCAGGGACAATTTCGTCATTTTTCGCGACGGGGTCGGAATGGGCTCAAATTTGACAGGTTGATCAAAAACAAAAACCGTGCCAGGGCCAATTTCGTCATTTTTCGAGACGGTGTCGAAATGGGCTCAAATTTGACAGGTTGATAAGAAAAAAAAGAAAAATCGCGCCGACTGCAATTTCGTCATTTTTCGCGACTGTGTCGGATGGGCTAAAATTTAACAGGTTGATCGGAAACAAAAAGCGCGTCAGGGCTATTTCGTCATTTTTCGTGATGGAGTCGGAATGGGCTCAAATTTGACTGGATGATCGGGAACAAATATCGCGCCAGGGGCAATTTCGTCATTTTTTACGAAGGTGTCGGAATGGGCCCAAATTTGACAGGTTGATGGGAAACAATAATGGCGCAGGGGGCAATTTCGTCTTTTTTCGCGACGGAGTCGAAATGGGCTCAAATTTGAAAGGTTGATTGGGGACAAAAATCGCGCCGGGGGCAATTTCGTCATTTTTTGTGACGATGTAGGAATGGACTAAAATTGGAAAGGCTGATGGGAAGCAAAAATCGCGCCGGGGGCAATTTCGTCATTTTTCGCAGCGGTGTCGAAATGGGCTCAAATTTGACAGGCTGAGAAGAAAAATATAAAAATCGCGCCGACAGCAATTTCGTCATTTTTCACGACTGTGTCGGAATGGGCTAAAATTTGACAGGTTGATCGGAAACAAAAAGCTCGCCAGAGGCTATTTCGTCATTTTTCGCGACAGTGTCGAAATGGGCCGAAATTTGGCTGGTTGATCGGAAGCAAAAATCGCGCCCGGGGCAATTTCGTCATTTTTACCGACGGTTTCGGAATGGGCTAAAATTTGACAGGTTGATCGAAAAGAAAAACCGTGCCAGCGGTAATTTCGTCATTTTTCGCAATGGTGCCAAAATGTGCTCAAATTTGACAGGCTGAGAAGAAAAAAAGAAAAATCGCGCCGACGGCAATTTCGTCATTTTTCGCGACTGTGTCGGAATGGGCTAAAATTTGACAGGTTGATCGGAAACAAAAAGCTCACTAGAGGCTATTTCGTCATTTTTCGTGACAATGTCGGAATGGGACGAAATTTCGCTGGTTGAACGGAAACAAAAAGCGCGCCAGAGGCAATTTCGTCATTTTTCGCGAAGGTATCAGAATGGGCTAAAATTTGACAGGTTGATCGGAATCAAAAATCGTGCCAGGGGCAATTTCGTCATTTTTCGCGACGGTGTCGGAATGGGCCCAAATTTGACGGGTTGATAAGAAAAAAAGAAAAATCGCGCCGATGGCAATTTCGTCATTTTTCGCGTCTGTATCGGAATGGGTCAAAATTTGACAGGTTGATCGGAAACAAAAAGCGTGCTAGAGGCTATTTCGTCATTTTTCGCGACGGTGTCGGAATGGGCTGAAATTTAGCTGGTTGATCTGAAGGAAAAATCGCGCTGAGGGCAATTTCGTCATTTTTCGCGATGGTGTCGGAATGGAATAAATTTGACAGGTTGATCGAAAACAAAAATCGTACCAGAGGCAATTTCGGCATTTTTTGGGACGGTGTTGGAGTGGGTTGAAATTTGGCTAGTTGATCGGAAACAAAAATCGCGCCGGGGGCAATTTCGTCATTTTTCGCGAAGGTGTCGGAATGGGCTCAAACTTGACAGGTTGAGAAGAAAAAAAGAAAAATCGCGCGGACGGCAAGTTCGTCCTTTTTCGCGGCAGTGTCGGAATGGGCTAAAATTTGACACGTTGATCGAAAACAAAAAAAGCGCGCCAAGGGCTATTTCGTCATTTTTCGCGACAGTGTCGGAATGGGCTGAAATTTGGCTGGTAGATCGGAAACAAACATCGCTCCGGGGACAATTTCGTCACTTTTCGCGATGGTGTCGGAATGGGCTCAAATTTGACAGGTTGATCGAAAACAAAAATCGTGCCAGGGGCAATTTCGTCATTTTTCGCGACGGTGTCGGAATGGGCCTAAATTTGACAGGTTGATAAGAAAAAAAGAAAAATCGCACCAACATAATTTCGTCGTTTTTTGGGTCTGTGTCAGAATGGGCTAAAATTTGACAGGTTGATCGGAAACAAAAAGCGCGCCAGGGGGAATTTCGTCATTTTTCGCGACGGTGTCGGAATGGGCTAAAATTTGACAAGTTGATCAGAATCAAAAATCGTGCTAGGGGCAATTTCGTCATTTTTCGCGGCGGTGTCAGAATGGGCTCAAATTTGACGGATTGACAAGAAAAAAAGAAAAATCGCGCCGACGGCAATTTAGTAATTTTTCGCGACTGAGTCGGAATGGGCTAAAATTTGACAGGTTGATCGTAAATAAAAAGCGCGCCAGGGCCTATTTCGTCATTTTTCGTAACGGTGTCGGAATGGGCTCAAATTTGATAGGTTGATCGGGAACAAAAATCGCGCCGGGGGCAATTTCGTTATTTTTTGCGACGGTGTCGGAATGGACTAAAATTTGACTGGCTGATCGGAAACAAAAATCGTGCCAGGGTCAATTTCTTCATTTTTTGCGACGGTGTCGGAATGGGTTGAAATTTGGCTTGTTGATCGGAAACAAAAATCGCGCCGAAGGCAATTTCGTCATTTTTCGCGACGGTGTTGTAATGGGCTAAAATTTGATAGGTTGATCGGAAACAAAAATCATGCCAGCGGCAATTTCGTCATTTTTCTCAACGGTGTCGAAATGGGCTCAAATTTGATAGGCTGAGAAGAAAAAAAGAAAAACCGCGTCGACGGCAATTTCGTCATTTTTCGCGACTGTGTCGGAATGGGCTAAAATTTGACAGGTTGATCGGAAACAAAAAGCTCGCCAGAGGCTATTTCGTCATTTTTCGCAACAGTGTCGGAATGGGCTGAAATTTGGCTGGTTGATCGGGAGCAAAAATCACGCCCGGGACAATTTCATCATTTTTCGCGACGGTGTCAGAATGGTCTAAAATTTGACAGGTTGATCAGAAAGAAAAATCGTGCCAGGGGCAATTTAGTCATTTTTCGCGACGTGTCAAAATGGACTCAAATTTGACAGGTTGATAGGAAGAAAAGAAAAATCGCGCCGACAGCAATTTCGTCGTTTTTCGCGACTGTGACGGAATGGGCTAAAATTTGACAGGTTGATCGGAAGCAAAAAACGCGCCAGGGGCAATTTCGTTATTTTTCGCGAAGGTATCGGAATGGGCTAAAATTTGACAGGTTGATCGGAATCAAAAATCGTGCCAGGGGCAATTTCGTCATTTTTCACGATAGTGTCAGAATGGGCTCAAATTTGACGGGTTGATAAGAAAAAATGAAAAATCGCGCCAACGGTAATTTCGTCATTTTTCGCCACTCTGTCGGAATGGGCTAAATTTTGACAGGTTGATCGGAAACAAAAAGCGTGCCAGAGGCTATTTCGTCATTTTTTGCGATGGTGTCGGAATGGGCTGAAATTTAGCTGGTTGATCGGAACCAAAAATGGCGCTGAGGGCTATTTCGTCATTTTTCGCGACGATGTCGGAATGGAATAAATTTGACATGTTGATCGGAAACAAAAATCTTGCCAGGGGTAATTTCGTCATTTTTTGGGCCGGTGTCGGAATGGGTTGAAATTTGGCTGGTTGATCGGAAGCAAAAATCGCGCCGGGGGCAATTTCGTCATTTTTCGTGACGGTGTCGGAATGGGCTCAAATTTGACAGGTTGATCGGAAACAAAATTCGTGCCAGCGCCAATTTCGTCATTTTTCCCGACGATGTCGGAATGGGCTCAAATTTGACAGGTTGAGAAGAAAAAAAGAAAAATCGCGCCGACGGCAAGTTCGTCCTTTTTCGCGACAGTGTCGGAATGGGCTGAAATTTGACACGTTGATCGAAAACAAAAAGCGCGCCAGGGGCTATTTCGACATTTTTCGCGACAGTGTCGGAATGGGCTGAAATTGGACACGTTCATCGAAAACAAAATCGCGCCAGGGGCTATTTTGTCATTTTTCACGATAGTGTCGGAATTGGCTGAAATTTGGCTGGTTGATCGGAAGCAAAAATCGCACCGGGGACAGTTTCGTCACTTTTCTAGACGGTGAAACAAAAATCGTGCCAGGGGCAATTTCGTCATTTTTCGCGACGGTGTCGAATGGGCTCAAATTTGACAGGTTGATAAGAAAAAAAGAAAAATCGCGCCAACGGCCGTTTTTCGCGACTGTGTCGGAATGGGCTAAAATTTGACAGGTTGATCGGAAACAAAAAGCGCGCCAGGGGCAATTTCGTCATTTTTCGAGACGGTGTCGGAATGGGCTAAAATTTGACAAGTTGATCGGAAACAAAAATCGTGCCAGGGTCAATTTCTTCATTTTTTGCGACGGTGTCGGAATGGGTTGAAATTTGACTTGTTGATCGGAAACAAAAATCGTGTCGAAGGCAATTTCGTCATTTTTCACGACGGTGTTGTAATGGGCTAAAATTTGACAGGTTGATCGGAAACAAAAATCATGCCAGTGGCAATTTCATCATTTTTCTCAACGGTGTCGAAATGGGCTCAAATTTGACAGGCTGAGAAGAAAAAAAGAAAAATCGCGTCGACGGCAATTTCGTCATTTTTCGCGACTGTGTCGGAATGGGCTAAAATTTGACAGGTTGATCGGAAACAAAAAGCTCGCCAGAGGCTATTTCGTCATTTTTCGCGACAGTGTCGGAATGGGCCGAAATTTGGCTGGTTGATGGGGAGCATAAATCACGCCCGGGACAATTTCGTCATTTTTCGCGACGGTCTCGGAATGGGCTAAAATTTGACAGGTTGATCAGAAAGAAAAATCGTGCCAGGGGCAATTTCGTCATTTTTCGCGACGTGTCGGAATGGGCTCAAATTTGACAGGTTGATAGGAAGAAAAGAAAAATCGCGTCGACCGCAATTTCGTCGTTTTTCGCGACTGTGACTGAATGAGCTAAAATTTGACAGGTTGATCGGAAGCAAAAAACGCGCCAGGGGCAATTTCGTCATTTTTCGCGAAGGTATCGGAATGGGCTAAATTTTGACAGGTTGATCGGAATCAAAAACCGTGCCAAGGGCAATTTCGTCATTTTTCGCGATAGTGTCAGAATGGGCTCAAATTTGACGGGTTGATAAGAATAAATGAAAAATCGCGCCA
>NW_019266221.1:0-7956 GCF_002742605.1 Olea europaea var. sylvestris
ACGTCACGACGAAGTAGTGAGTTCAATCCAAAACGGTCGCTACATTTCCAAAAAGTACTTATGGGCCCAAACCGGACACCGTGAGTAAAAGTTACGCTCAATTCTTCGAACGCCGACAATCCAAGCGCTCCAATTATGCAAGTTCTAATTCTTTTGAAAAATGGCCGAAGTCCCTCATACGTCACGACGAAGTAGTGAGTTCAATCCAAAACGGTCGCTACATTTCCAAAAAGTACTTATGGGCTGAAAATGGACACCGTGAGCGCAAGCTACCCTCAATTCTTCGTACGTCGACTCTCCAAGCGTTCCAAATATGAAAGTGCTCATTCTTTCAAAAAATGGTCAAAAACCCTTGTACGCCATGATGATGTCCTGAGTTCAATCCAAAACAATCGCTACATTTCCAAAAAGTACTTATGGGCCCAAAACGGACACCGTGAGTAAAAGTTACGCTCAATTCTTCGAACGCCGACAATCCGAGCGCTCCAATTATGCAAGTTCTAATTCTTTTGAAAAATGGCCGAAGTCCCTCGTACGTCACGATGAAGTCGTGAGTTCAATCTAAAACGGTCGCTACATATTTGAAATGTACTTATGTGCCAAAAATGGACGCAGTTTTCAATAGTTACGCTCAATTCTTCAAACACTGACAATCCAAGCGCTCCAACTATACAAGTGCTAATTCTTTCGATAAATGGCCGAAATCCCTTGTACGTTACGATGAAGTAGTGAGTTCAATCCAAAACGGTCGCTACATTTCCAAAAAGTACTTATGGGCTGAAAACGGACACCATGAGCAAAAGTTATGCTCAATTCTTCGTACGTCGACTCTCCAGACGTTCCAAATATGCAAGTGCTCATTCTTTCGAAAAATGGCCGAAAACCCTTGTACGTCATGATGATGTCCTGAGTTCAATCCAAAACGATCGTTACATTTCCAAAAAGTATTTTGGGCCCAAAACGGACACCGCGTGCATAAGTTACGCGCAATTCTTCGAACGTCGACAATCCAAGCGCTCCAATTATGCAAGTGCTAATTCTTTCGAAAAATGGCCGAAGTCCCTCAAACGTCACGACGAAGTAGTGAGTTCAATCCAAAACGGTCGTTACATTTCCAAAAAGTACTTATGGGGCGAAAATGGACACCGTGAGCGCAAGCTACGCTCAATTCTTCGTACGCCGACTCTCCAAGCGTTCCAAATATGCAAGTGCTCATTCTTTCCAAAAATTGTCGAAAACCCTTGTACGTCATGATGATGTCCTGAGTTCAATGCAAAACGATCGCTACATTTCCATAAAGTACTTATGGGCCCAAAACGGACACCCTGTGCATAAGTTACGTACAATTCTTCGAACGCCGGCAATCCAAGCGCTCCAAATATGCAAGTGCTCATTCTTTTGAAAAATGGCCGAAGTCCCTCGTACGTCACGATGAAGTCGTGAGTTCAATCTAAAACGGTCGCTACATATTTGAAATGTACTTATGTGCCAAAAATGGACGCAGTTTTCAATAGTTACGCTCAATTCTTCGAACACCGACAATCCAAGCGCTCCAACTATACAAGTGCTAATTCTTTCGATAAATGGCCGAAATCCCTTGTACGTCACGATGAAGTAGTGAGTTCAATCCAAAACGGTCGCTTCATTTCCAAAAAGTACTTATGGGCTGAAAACGGACACCGTGAGCAAAAGTTATGCTCAATTCTTCGTACGTCGACTCTCCAGACGTTCCAAATATGCAAGTGCTCATTCTTTCGAAAAATGGCCGAGAACCCTTGTACGTCATGATGACGTCCTGAGTTCAATCCAAAACGATCGTTACATTTCCAAAAAGTATTATGGGCCCAAAACGGACACCGCGTGCATAAGTTACGCGCAATTCTTCGAACGCCGACAATCCAAGCGCTCCAATTATGCAAGTGCTAATTCTTTCGAAAAATGGCCGAAGTCCCTCAAACGTCACGACGAAGTAGTGAGTTCAATCCAAAACGGTCGTTACATTTCCAAAAAGTACTTATGGGCCGAAAATGGACACCGTGAGCGCAAGCTACGCTCAATTCTTCGTACGCCGACTCTCCAAGCGTTCCAAATATGCAAGTGCTCATTCTTTCCAAAAATTGTCGAAAACCCTTGTACGTCATGATGATGTCCTGAGTTCAATCCAAAACGATCGCTACATTTCCATAAAGTACTTATGGGCCCAAAACGGATACCCTGTGCATAAGTTACGCGCAATTATTCGAACGCCGACAATCCAAGCGCTCCAAATATGCAAGTGCTCATTCTTTTGAAAAATGGCCGAAGTCCCTCGTACGTCACGATGAAGTCGTGAGTTCAATCTAAAACGGTCGCTACATTTCCAAAAAGTACTTATGGGCCCAAAACGGACACCCTGTGCATAAGTTACGCGCAATTATTCGAACGCCGACAATCCAAGCGCTCCAAATATGCAGGTGCTCATTCTTTTGAAAAATGGCCGAAGTCCCTCATACGTCACGATGAAGTCGTGAGTTCAATCTAAAACGGTCGCTACATATCTGAAAAGTGTTTATGTGCCCAAAACGGATGCATTTTTCAATAGTTACGCTCAATTCTTTGAACGCCGACAATCCAAGCGCTCCAAATATGCAAGTGCTCATTCTTTTGAAAAATGGCCAAATTTCCTCGTACGTCACGATGAAGTCATGAGTTCATTCTAAAATGGTCGCTACATATCTGAAAAGCGCTTATGTGCCCAAAATGGACGCAGTTTTCTATAGTTACGCTCAATTCTTCGAACGCCGACAATCCAAGCTCTCCAATTATGCAAGTGCTAATTCTTTCAAAAAATGGCCGAAGTCCCTCATACGTCACGATGAAGTAGTGAGTTCAATCCAAAACGGTCGCTACATTTCCAAAAAGTACTTATGGACTGAAAATGGCCACCGTGAGCGCAAGCTGTGCTCAATTCTTCGTACACCGACTCTCCAAGCGTTCCAAATATGCAAGTGCTCCTTCTTTCGAAAAATGGTTGAAAACCCTTGTACGTCATGATGATGTCCAGAGTTCAATCCAAAACGATCGCTACATTTCCATAAAGTACTTATGGGCCCAAAACGGACACCGTGTGCATAAGTTACATGCAATTCTTCAAACGCCGACAATCCAAGCGCTCCAAATATGCAAGTGCTCATTCTTTTGAAAAATGGCCAAAGTTCCTCGTACGTCACGATGAAGTCATGAGTTCAATCTAAAATGGTCGCTACATATCTGAAAAGCGCTTATGTGCCCAAAACGGACACCGTGTGCATAAGTTACGCGCAATTCTTCAAACGTCGAGAATCCAAGCGCTCCAAATATGCAAGTGCTCATTCTTTTGAAAAATGGCCAAAGTTCCTCGTACGTCACGATGAAGTCATGAGTTCAATCTAAAATGGTCGCTACATATCTGAAAAGCGCTTATGTGCCCAAAACGGACGCAGTTTTCAATAGTTACGCTCAATTCTTCGAACGCCGACAATCCAAGCGCTCCAATTATGCAAGTGCTAATTCTTTCAAAAAATGGCCAAAATCCCTCATACGTCACGACGAAGTAGTGAGTTCAATCCAAAATGGTCGCTACATTTCCAAAAAGTACTTATAGGCCGAAAACGGACACCGTGAGCAAAAGTTACGCTCAATTCTTCGTATGTCGACTCTCCAAGCGTTCCAAATATGCAAGTTCTCATTCTTTCAAAAAATGGCCAAAAACCCTTATACGTCATGATGAGGTCCTGAGTTCAATCCAAAACGATTGTTACATTCCCAAAAAGTACTTATGGGCCCAAAACGGACACCGCGTGCATAAGTTACGCGCAATTCTTCGAACGCCGACAATCCAAGCGCTCCAATTATGCAAGTGCTAATTCTTTCGAAAAATGGCCGAAATCCCTCATACGTCATGACGAAGTAGTGAGTTTAATCCAAAACGGTCGCTACATTTCCAAAAAGAACTAATGGGCCCAAAACGGACACCGTGAGTAAAAGTTACGCTCAATTCTTCGAACGCCGACAATCCAAGCGCTCCAATTATGCAAGTGCTAATTCTTTCGTAAAATGGCCGAAGTCCCTCATACGTCACGACGAAGTAGTGAGTTCAATCCAAAACGGTCGCAACATTTTCAAAAAGTACTTACAGGCTGAAAATGGACACCGAGAGCGCAAGCTGCGCTCAATTCTTCGTACGCCGACTCTCCAAGCGTTCCAAATATGAAAGTGCTCATTCTTTCAAAAAATGGTTGAAAACCCTTGTACGTCATGATGATGTCCTGAGTTCAATCCAAAACGATCGCTACATTTCCATAAAGTACTTATGGGCCCAAAACGGACACCGTGTGCATAAGTTACGCGCAGTTCTTCAAACGCCAACAATCCAAGCGCTCCAAATATGCAAGTGCTCATTCTTTTGAAAAATGGCCGAAGTTCCTCGTACGTCACGATGAAGTCGTGAGTTCAATCTAAAATGGTCGGTACATATCTGAAAAGCGCTTTTGTGCCCAAAACGGACGCTTTTCAATAGTTACGCTCAATTCTTCGAACGCCGACAATCCAAGCGCTCCAACTATACAAGTGCTAATTCTTTCGAAAAATGGCCGAAATCCCTCGTACGTCACGATGAAGTAGTGAGTTCAATCCAAAACGGTCGCTACATTTCCAAAAAGTACTTATGGGCTGAAAATGGACACCGTGAGCGCTAGCTACGCTCAATTCTTCGTACGCCGACTCTCCAAGCGTTCCAAATATGCAAGTGCTCATTCTTTCCAAAAATGGTCGAAAACCCTTGTACGTCATGATGATGTCCTGAGTTCAATCCAAAACGATCGCTACATTTCCATAAAGTACTTATGGGCCCAAAACGGACACCCTGTGCATAAGTTACGCGCAATTATTCGAACACCGACAATCCAAGCGCTCCAGACATGCAAGTGCTCATTCTTTTGAAAAATGGCCGAAGTCCCTCGTATGTCACGATGAAGTCATGAGTTCAATCCAAAACGGTCGCTACATATCTGAAAAGTGCTTATGTGCCCAAAACGTACGCAGTTTTCAATAGTTACGCTCAATTCTTCGAACGCCGACAATCCAAGCGCTCCAATTATGCAAGTACTAATTCTATCGAAAAATGATCGAAATCCCTCATACATCACAACGAAGTTGTGAGTTCAATCCAAAACGGTCGCTACATTTCCAAAAAGTACTTATGGGCCGAAAACGGACCCCGTGAGCAACAGTTACGCTCAATTCTTCGAACGCCGACAATCCAAGCGCTCCAATTATGCAAGTGCTACTTCTTTCGAAAAATGGCCGAAATCCCTCATACGTCACGACGAAGTTGTGAGTTCAATCCAAAACGGTCGCTACATTTCCAAAAAGTACTTATGGGCCCAAAACGGACCCCTTGAGCAACAGTTACGCTCAATTCTTCGAACGCCGACAATCCAAGCGCTCCAATTAGGCAAGTGCTAATTCTATCGAAAAATCGCCAAAATCCCTCATACGTCACGATGAAGTAGTGAGTTCAATCCAAAACGGTCGCTACAATTCCAAAAAGTACTTATGGGCCGAAAACGGACACCGAGAGCAAAAGTTACGCTCAATTCTTCGTACGCCGACTCTCCAAGCGTTCCAAATATGCAAGTGCTTATTCTTTCGAAAAATGGCCGAAAACCCTTGTACGTCATGATGATGTCCTGAGTTCAATCCAAAACGATCGCTACATTTCCAAAAAGTACTTATGGGCCCAAATCGGACACCGTGTGCATAAGTTACGCTCAACTCTTCGAACGCTGACAATCCAAGCGCTCCAAATTTGCAAGTGCTCATTCTTTCGAGAAATGGCCGAAATCCCTCGTACATCATGATGAAGTCATGAGTTCAATCCAAAACGATCGCTACATTTCCAAAAAGTACTTATGGGCCCAAAACGGACACTATGTGCATAAGTTACGCTCAATTCTTCGAACGCCGACAATCTAAGCGCTCCAAATATGCAAGTGCCCATTCTTTCAAAAAATGGCCGAAAACCCTTGTACGTCATGATGTTGTCCTGAATTCAATCCAAAAGGATCGCTGCATTTCCAAAAAGTACTTATGTGCCCAAAACGGACACCGTGTGCATAAGTTACGCTCAATTCTTCGAACGTCGACAATCCAAGCGCTCCAAATTTGCAAGTGCTCATTCTTTCGAAAAATGGCCGAAATCCCTCGTACGTCATGAAGAAGTCGTGAGTTCAATCCAAAACGATCGCTACATTTCCAAAAAGTACTTATGGGCTGAAAACGGATACCGTGAGCAAAAGTTATGCTCAATTCTTCGTACGTCGACTCTCCAGGCGTTCCAAATATGCAAGTGCTCATTCTTTAGAAAAATGGCCGAAAACCCTTGTACGTCATGATGATGTCCTGAGTTCAATCCAAAACGATCGCTACATTTCCATAAAGTACTTATGGCCCCAAAACAGACACCCTGTGCATAAGTTACGCGCAATTATTCGAACGCCGACAATCCAAGCGCTCCAAATATGCAAGTGCTCATTCTTTTGAAAAATGGCCGAAGTCCCTCGTACGTCACGATGAAGTCGTGAGTTCAATCTAAAACGGTCGCTACATATCTGAAAAGTGCTTATGTGCCCAAAACGGACGCAGTTTTCAATAGTTACGCTCAATTCTTTGAACGCCGACAATCCAAGCGCTCCAAATATGCAAGTGCTCATTCTTTTGAAAAATGGCCGAAGTCCCTCATGCGTCACAATGAAGTCGTGAGTTCAATCTAAAACGATCGCTACATATCTTAAAAGTGCTTATGTGCCCAAAACGGACGCAGTTTTCAATAGTTACGCTCAATTCTTCGAACGCCGACAATCCAAGCGCTCCAATTATGCAAGTGCTAATTCTATCAAAAAATGATCGAAATCCCTCATACATCACATCGAAGTTGTGAGTTCAATCCAAAACGGTCGCTACATTTCCAAAAAGTACTTATGGGCCGAAAACGGACCCCGTGAGCAACAGTTGCGCTCAATTCTTCGAACGCCGACAATCCAAGCGCTCCAATTATGCAAGTGCTAATTCTATCAAAAAATGATCGAAATCCCTCATACATCACATCGAAGTTGTGAGTTCAATCCAAAACGGTCGCTCCATTTCGAAAAAGTACTTATGGGCCGAAAACGGGCCCCGTGAGCAACAGTTGCGCTCAATTCTTCGAACGCCGACAATCCAAGCACTCCAAATATGCAAGTGCTCATTCTTTCAAAAAATGGTCAAAAACCCTTGTACGTCATGATGATGTCCTGAGTTCAATCCAAAACAATCGCTACATTTCCAAAAAGTACTTATGGGCCCAAAATGGACACCGTGTGCATAAGTTACGCACAATTCTTCGAACGCCGACAATCCAAGCACTCCAAATATGCAAGTGCTCATTCTTTTGATAAAATGGCCGAAGTCCCTCGTACGTCACGATGAAGTCGTGAGTTCAATCTAAAACTGTCGCTACATATTTGAAATGTACTTATGTGCCAAAAATGGGCGCAATTTTCAATAGTTACACTCAATTCTTCGAACGCCGACAATCCAAGCGCTCCAACTATACAAGTGCTAATTCTTTCGAAAAATGGCCGAAATCCCTCGTACGTCACGATGAAGTAGTGAGTTCAATCCAAAACGGTCGCTACATTTCCAAAAAGTACTTATGGGCTGAAAACGGACATTGTGAGCAAAAGTTATGCTCAATTCTTCGTACGTCGACTCTCCAGGCGTTCCATATATGCAAGTGTTCATTCTTTCGAAAAATGGCCGAAAACCCTTGTACGTCATGATGATGTCCTGAGTTCAATCCAAAATGATCGTTACATTTCCAAAAAGTACTTATGGGCCCAAAACAGACACCGTGTGCATAAGTTACGCGCAATTCTTCGAACGCCGACAATCCAAGCG
>NW_019266222.1:0-7955 GCF_002742605.1 Olea europaea var. sylvestris
GGGGCAATTTCGTCATTTTTCTCGACTGTGTCGGAATTGGCTGAAATTTGGCCGTTTGATCGGAAATAAAAATCGCGTCGGCGGCAATTTCGTTATTTTTCTCGATTTTGTCGGAATTGGTTAAATTTGACTGGTTGACCGGAAACAAAAACCGCGCCGAGGGCAATTTCGTCATTTTTCTCGACTGTGTCGGAATTGGCTGAAATTTTTCAGTTTGACCGGAAATAAAAATCGCCCCGGCTGTAATTTCGTCATTTTTCCCGACTGTGTCGGAATGGGCTCAAATTTGACAGGTTTATCGGGAACAAAAATCGCGCCGGGTGTAATTTCGTCATTTTTCGCGACTGTGTCGGAATTGGCTGAAATTTGGCAGTTTGATCTAAAATAAAAATCGCGCCGGGGGCAATTTCGTCATTTGTCTCAACTGTGTCGGAATGAGCTCAAATTTGACAGGTTGATTGGGAACAAAAATCGCGCCGGGTGTAATGTCGTCATTTTTCACGACTGTGTCGGAATGGGCTCAAATTTGACAGTTTGATCGGAAACAAAAATCGCGCCGGGGGCAATTTCGTCATTTTTCTCGACCGTGTCGGAATTGGCTGAAATTTGGCACTTTGATCGGAAATAAAAATCGCGCCGACGGCAATTTCGTCATTTTTCTCTATTGTGTCGGATTGGGCTCAAATTTGACAGGTTGATCGAGAACAAAAATCGCGCCGGGTGTAATTTCGTCATTTTTCGCGACTGTGTCGGAATTGGCTAAAATTTAATTGGTTGATCGGAAACAAAAACCGCGCCGGGGGCAATTTCGTCATTTTTCTCGACTGAGTCGAAATTGGCTGAAATTTGGGAGTTTGATCTGAAATAAAAATCGCGCCGGCGTCTATTTCGTTATTTTTCTCAACTGCGTCGGAATGGGCTCAAATTTGACAAGTTTATCGGGAACAAAAATCGCGCCAAGGGCAATTTCGTCATTTTTCTCGACTGTGTCGGAATTGGCTGAAATTTTGCAGGTTGATCTAAAATAAAAATCGCGCCGGGGGCAATTTCGTCATTTTTCTCGACTGTGTCGGAACGGGCTCAAATTTGACCGGTTGATCGGGAACAAAAATCGCGCCGGGTGTAATTCCGTCATTTTTTGCGACTGTATCGGAATTGGCTAAAATTTGACTCGTTGATCGGATACAAAAACTGCGCCGGGGGCAATTTCGTCATTTTTCCCGACGGTGTCGGAATTGGCTGAAATTTGGCAGTTTGATCGGAATTAAAAATCGCGCCGACGGCAATTTCGTCATTTTTCTCGACTGTGTCGGAATGGGCTCAAATTTGACGGGTTTATCGGGAACAAAAATCGCGCCGAGGAAAATTTCGTCATTTTTCTCGACTGTGTCGGAAATGGCTGAAATTTGGCAGTTTGATCTGAAATAAAAATCGAGCCGGGGGCAATTTCGTCATTTCTCTGGACTGTGTCGGAATGGGCTCAAATTTGACAGGTTGATGGCGAACAAAAATGCGCTGGGTGTAATTTCGTCATTTTTCGCGACTGTGTCGGAATGGGCTCAAATTTGACATGTTGATCGGGAACAAAAACCGCGCCGAGGACAATTTCGTCATTTTTCTCGACTGTGTCGGAATTGGCCGAAATTTGGTAGTTTGATCGGAAATAAAAATCGAGCCGTCGGCAATTTCGTCATTTTTCTCGACTGTGTCGGAATGGCCTCAAATTTGACAAGATGATCGGGAACAAAAACCGTGCCGGGGGCAATTTCGTCATTTTTCTCGACTGTGTCGGAATTGGCTGAAATTTGGCAGTTTGATCGGAAATAAAAATCGCGCCGGCGGCAATTTCGTCATTTTTCTCGACTGTGTCGGAATGGGCTCAAATTTGACAGGTTTATCGGGAACAAAAATCGCGCCGGGTGTAATTTCGTCATTTTTCGGGACTGTGTCGGAATAGGCTCAAATTTGACATGTTGATCGGAAACAAAAATCGCGCCGGGGGCAATTTCGTCAATTTTCACGACTGTGTCGGAATTGGCTGAAATTTGGCAGTTTGATCTAAAATAAAAATCGCGCCGAGGGCAATTTCGTCATTTTTCTCGACTGTGTCAGAATGGGGTCAAATTTGACAGGTTGATCGGTTACAAAAATCGCGCCGGGTGTAATTTCGTCATTTTTCGCGACTGTGTCGGAATAGGCTCAAATTTGACAGTTTGATCGGAAACAAAAATCGCGCAGGGGGCAATTTCGTCAATTTTCACGACTGTGTCGGAATTTGCTGAAATTTGGCAGTTTGATCGGAAATAAAAATCGCGCCGGCGGCAATTTCGTCATTTTTCTCGACTGTGTCGGAATGAGCTCAAATTTGACTGGTTGATCGGGAACATAAACCGCGTCGGGTGTAATTTCGTTATTTTTCGCGATTGTGTCGGAATTGGCTAATATTTGACTTGTTGATCGGAAACAAAAACTTCGGCGGGGACAATTTCGTCATTTGTCTCGACTGTGTCGGAATTGGCTGAAAGTTTGATCGGAAACAAAAATCGCGCAGCTGGCAATTTCGTCATTTTTCGCGACTATGTCGGAATGAGCTCAAATTTGACTGGTTGATCGGGAACAAAAACCGCGTCGGGTGTAATTTCGTTATTTTTCGCGATTGTGTCGGAATTGGCTAATATTTGACTTGTTGATCGGAAACAAAAACTTCGGCGGGGACAATTTCGTCATTTGTCTCGACTGTGTCGGAATTGGCTGAAATTTTGCAGTTTGATCGGAAATAAAAATCGCGCCGGCGGCAATTTCGTCATTTTTCTCGACTGTGTCGGAATGGGCTCAAATTTGACAGGTTTATCGGGAACAAAAATCGCGCCGGGTATAATTTCGTCATTTTTCGCGACTGTGTCGAAATTGGATGAAATTTGGCAGTTTGATCTAAAACAAAAATCGCGCCGAGGGCAATTTCGTCATTTGTCTCGACTGTGTCGGAATGGGCTCAAATTTGACAGGTTGATAGCGAACAAAAATGCGCTGGGTGTAATTTCGTCATTTTTCGCGACTGTGTCGGAATGGTCTCAAATTTTACTGTTTCATCGGAAACAAAAACCGCGTCGGGGGCAATTTCGTCATTTTTTTCGACTGTGTCGGAATTGGCTGAAATTTGGCCGTTTGATCGAAAATAAAAATCGCGCCGGCGGCAATTTCGTTATTTTTCTCGATTTTGTCGGAATTGGTTAAATTTAACTGGTTGACCGGAAACAAAAATCGCGCCGAGGGCAATTTCGTCATTTTTCTCGACTGTGTCGGAATTGGCTGAAATTTTTCAGTTTGACCAGAAATAAAAATCGCGCCGGCTGTAATTTCTTCATTTTTCCCGACTGTGTCGGAATTGGCTCAAATTTGACAGGTTTATCGGGAACAAAAATCGCGCCAGGTGTAATTTCGTCATTTTTCGCGACTGTGTCGGAATTGGCTGAAATTTGGCAGTTTGATCTAAAATAAAAATCGCGCCGGGGGCAATTTCGTCATTTGTCTCGACTGTGTCGGAATGGGCTCAAATTTGACAGGTTGATTGGGAACAAAAATCGCGCCGGGGGCAATTTCGTCATTTTTCTCGACTGTGTCGGAATTGGCTGAAATTTGGCACTTTGATCGGAAATAAAAATCGCGCCGACGGCAATTTCGTCATTTTTCTCTATTGTGTCGGAATGGGCTCAAATTTGACAGGTTGATCGAGAACAAAAATCGCGCCGGGTGTAATTTCGTCATTTTTCGCGACTGTGTCGGAATTGGATGAAATTTGGGAGTTTGATCGGAAATAAAATCGCGCCGGCGTCTATTTCGTTATTTTTCTCGACTGTGTCGGAATGGGCTCAAATTTGACAAGTTTATCGGGAACAAAAACCGAGCAAGGGGAACTACTTTATTTTTCGCAGCTGTGTCGGAATTGGCTAAAATTTAATTGGTTGATCGGAAACAAAAACCGCGCCGGGGGCAATTTTTTGACCGGTTGATCGGGAACAAAAACCGCGCCGGGTGTAATTCCGTCATTTTTTGCGACTGTATCGGAATTGTCTAAAATTTGACTCGTTGATCGGATACAAAAATTGCGCCAGGGGCAATTTCGTCATTTTTCTCGACTGTGTCGGAATTGGCTGAAATTTGGCAGTTTGATCGGAAATAAAAATCGCGCCGACGGCAATTTCGTCATTTTTCTCGACTGTGTCGGAATGGGCTCAAATTTGACGGGTTTATCGTGAACAAAAACCGCGCCGGGGGAAATTTCGTCATTTTTCTCGACTGTGTCGGAATTGGATGAAATTTGGAAGTTTGATTTGAAATAAAAATCGCGCCGGGGGCAATTTCGTCACTTCTCTCGACTGTGTCGGAATGGGCTCAAATTTGACAAGTTGATCGAGAACAAAAACCGCGCCGTGTGTAATTTCGTCATTTTTCGTGACTGTGTCGGAATGGGCTCAAATTTGACTGTTTGATTGGAAACAAAAATCGCGCCGGAGGCAATTTCGTCATTTTTCTCGACTGTGTCGGAATTGGCTGAAATTTGGCCGTTTGTTCGGAAATAAAAATCACACCGGGGGCAATTTCGTCATTTTTCTCGACTGTGTCGGAATGGCCTCAAATTTGACAGGATGATCGGGAACAAAAATCGTGCCGGGGACAATTTCGTCATTTTTCTCGACTGTGTCGGAATTGGCTGAAATTTGGCAGTTTGATCGGAAATAAAAATCGCGCCGGCGGCAATTTCGTCATTTTTCTCGACTGTGTCGGAATGGCCTCAAATTTGACAGGATGATCGGGAACAAAAACCGTGCCGGGGCCAATTTCGTCATTTTTCTCGACTGTGTCGAAATTGGATGAAATTTGGCAGTTTGATCTAAAACAAAAATCGCGCCGAGGGCAATTTCGTCATTTGTCTCGACTGTGTCGGAATGGGCTCAAATTTGACAGGTTTATCGGGAACAAAAATCGCGCCGGGTGTAATCACGTCATTTTTCGCGACTGTGTCAGAATTGGCTAAAATTTGACTTGTTGATCGGAAACAACAACCGCGCCGGGGGCAATTTCGTCATTTTTCTCGACTGTCGAAATTGTTTAAAATTTGGGAGTTTGATCGGAAATAAGAATCGCGCCGGTGACTAGTTAGTTATTTTTCTCGACTGTGTCGGAATGGGCTCAAATTTGACAGGTTGATAGCGAACAAAAATGCTCTGGGTGTAATTTCGTCATTTTTCGCGACTGTGTCGGATTGGGCTCAAATTTTACTTTTTAATCGGAAACAAAAACCGCGTCGGGGGCAATTTCGTCATTTTTCTCGACTATGTCGGAATTGGCTGAAATTTGGCAGTTTGATCCGAAATAAAAATCGCACTGGGGGCAATTTCGACATTTTTCTCGACTGCGTCGGAATCGGCTCAAATTTGACAGGTTGATCGGGAACAAAAACAGCGCCGGGTGTAATTTCGTCATTTTTCGCGACTGTGTCGGATTGGGCTCAAATTTTACTTTTTAATCGGAAACAAAAACCGCGTCGGGGGCAATTTCGTCATTTTTCTCGACTATGTCGGAATTGGCTGAAATTTGGCAGTTTGATCGGAAATAAACATCGCGCCGGCGGCAATTTCGTCATTTTTCTCGACTGTGTCGGAAATGGCTGAAATTTGGCAGTTTGATCTGAAATAAAAATCGGGCCGGGGGCAATTTCGTCATTTCTCTGGACTGTGTCGGAATGGGCTCAAATTTGACAGGTTGATAGCGAACAAAAATGCTCTGGGTGTAATTTCGTCATTTTTCGCGACTGTGTCGGATTGGGCTCAAATTTTACTTTTTAATCGGAAACAAAAACCGCGTCGGGGGCAATTTCGTCATTTTTCTCGACTGTGTCGGAATTGGCTGAAATTTGGCCGTTTGATCGGAAATAAAAATCGCACCGACGGTAATTTCGTCATTTTTCTCGATTGTGTCGGAATTGGTTAAATTTGACTGGTTGACCGGAAACAAAAACCGCGCCGAGGGCAATTTCGTCATTTTTCTCGACTGTGTCGGAATGGGCTCAAAGTTGACAGGTTTATCGGGAACAAAAATCGCGCCGGGGGCAATTTCGTCATTTTTCTTGACTGTGTCGGAATGGGCTCAAATTTGACCGGTTGATCAGGAACAAAAACCGCGCCGGGTGTAATTTCGTCATTTTTCGCGACTGTGTCGGAATTGGCTGAAATTTGGCAGTTTGATCTAAAATAAAAATCGCGCCGGGGGCAATTTCGTCATTTGTCTCGACTGTGTCGGAATGGGCTCAAATTTGACTGGTTGATCGGGAATAAAAACCGCGCCGGGTGTAATTTCGTCATTTTTCGCGACTGTGTCGGAATTGGCTGAAATTTGGCAGTTTGATCTAAAATAAAAATCGCGCCGGGGGCAATTTCGTCATTTTTCTCGACTGTGTCGGAATTTGCTGAAATTTGGCACTTTGATCGGAAATAAAAATCGCGCCGACGGCAATTTCGTCATTTTTCTCTACTGTGCCGGAATGGGCTCAAATTTGACAAGTTTATCGAGAACAAAAATCGCGCCGGGGGCGATTTCGTCATTTTTCTCGACTGTGTCGGAATTGGCTGAAATTTTGCGGGTTGATCTAAAATAAAAATCGCGCCGGGGGCAATTTCGTCATTTTTCTTGACTGTGTCGGAATGGGCTCAAATTTGACCGGTTGATCAGGAACAAAAACCGCGCCGGGTGTAATTTCGTCATTTTTTGCGACTGTATCGGAATTGGCTAAAATTTGACTCGTTGATCAGATACAAAAACTGCGTTAGGGGCAATTTCGTCATTTTTCTCGACTGTGTCGGAAGTGGCTGAAATTTGGCAGTTTGATCGGAAATAAAAATCGCGCCGACGGTAATTTCGTCATTTTTCTCGAGTGTGTCGGAATGGGCTCAAATTTGACGGGTTTATCGTGAGCAAAAACCGCGCCGGCTGAAATTTCGTCATTTTTCTCGACTGTGTCGGAATTGGCTGAAATTTGGCAGTTTGATCAGAAATAAAAATCGCACCGCGGGCAATTTCGTCATTTTTCTCGACTGTGTCGGAATGGGCTCAAATTTGACAGGTTGATCGGGAACAAAAATCGCGCCGGGGGCAATTTCGTCATTTGACTCGACTGTGTCGGAATGGGCTCAAATTTGACAGGTTGATTGGGACAAAAATCGCTCCGGGTGTAATTTCTTCATTTTTCGTGACTGTGTTGGAATGGGCTCAAATTTGACAGTTTGATCGGAAACAAAAATCGCGCCGGGGGCAATTTCGTCATTTTTCTCGACTGTGTCGGAATTTGCTGAAATTTGGCACTTTGATCGGAAATAAAAATCGCGCCGACGGCAATTTCTTCATTTTTCTCTACTGTGTCGGAATGGGCTCAAATTTGACAAGTTTATCGTGAACAAAAATCGCGCCGGGGGCGATTTCGTCATTTTTCTTTTCTCGACTGTGTCGGAATTGGCTGAAATTTTGCAGGTTGATCTAAAATAAAAATCGCGCCGGGGGCAATTTCGTCATTTTTCTTGACTGTGTCGGAATGGGCTCAAATTTGACCGGTTGATCGGGAACAAAAATCGCGCCGGGTGTAATTTCGTCATTTTTTGCGACTGTATCGGAATTGGCTAAAATTTGACTCGTTGATCGGATACAAAAACTGCGTTAGGGGCAATTTCGTCATTTTTCTCGACTGTGTCGGAATTGGCTGAAATTTGGCAGTTTGATCGGAAATAAAAATCGCGCCGATGGCAATTTCGTCATTTTTCTCGAGTGTGTCGGAATGGGCTCAAATTTGACGGGTTTATCGTGAGCAAAAACCGCGCCGGCGGAAATTTCGTCATTTTTCTCGACTGTGTCGGAATTGGCTGAAATTTGGAAGTTTGATCTGAAATAAAAATCGCGCCGGGGGC
>NW_019266223.1:0-7950 GCF_002742605.1 Olea europaea var. sylvestris
AGCCCATTCCGACACAGTCAAGAAAAATGACGAAATTGCCCCCGGCGGGATTTTTGCTTCCCATCAACCTGTCAAATTTTAGCACATTCCGACACAGTCTCGAAAAATGATGAAACTGCCCCCGACGCGATTTTTGTTTCCGATCAACTAGTCAAATTTTAGCCCATTCCGACATCGTCGCGAGAAAAGACGAAATTACCCCCGGCGCGATTTTTGTTACCAACCAACTTGTCAAATTTTAGCCCATTCCGACACAATCGCGAAAAATGACGAAATTGCCCCCGGTGCGATTTTTATTTCCGATCAACCTATCAAATTTTAGCCAATTCCAACACAGTAGCGAAAAATGACGAAATTACCCCCGGCGTGGTTTTTGTTCCCAATCAACCTGTCAAATTTGAGCCCATTCCGACACAGTCGCGAAAAATGAAGAAATTGCCCCCGGCGCGATTTTTGTTTCCGATCAACCAGTCAAATTTTTGCCCATTCTGACACAGTCGCGAAAAATGATTAAATTGCCACCGGCGAGAATTTTATTTCCGATCAACCTGCCAAATTTAAGCCCACTCCGACACAGTAGAGAAAAATGACGAAATTGCCCACGGCTCAGTTTTTGTTTCCGATCAACCAGTCAAATTTTAGCCCATTCCGACACCGTCGCGAAAAATGACGAAATTGCCCCCGGCGCGATTTTTGTTTCCGATCAACCTGTCAAATTTTAACCAATTCCGAAAAAGTTGCGAAAAATGACGAAATTCACCCGGCGCGGATTTTGTTCCCGATCAGCTGTCAAATTTGCGCCCATTCCGACAGGGTCGCAAACAATGACAAAATTGCCCCAGCGCGATTTTTGTTTCCGAACAACCTGTCAAATTTTAGCCCATTCCGACACAGTCGCGAAAAATGATGAAATTGCCCTCGGCGAAGTTTTTGTTTCCGATCAACCAGTCAAATTTTAGCCTATTTCGACATCGTCGCGAAAAATGACAAAATTACCCCCGGCTCGATTTTTGTTTCCGATCAACCTATAAAATTTTAATCAATTCCGACACTGTTGCGAAAAATGACGAAATTACCCCCGGCGCGATTTTTGTTCCCGATCAACCTGTCAAATTTGAGCCCATTCCGACACAGTCGAGAAAAATTACGAAATAGCCCCCGGCGCGATTTTTGTTTCCGATCATCCAGTCAAATTTTAGCTCATTCTGACACAGTCGCGAAAAATGATTAAATTACCCCCGACAAGATTTTTGTTTCCGATCAACCTGTCAAATTTTAGTCCATTCCGACACAGTCGAGAAAAATGACGAAATTGCCGACGGCACGTTTTTTGTTTCCGATCAACCAGTCAAATTTTAGCCCACTCCGACACCGTCGTGAAAAATTACGAAATTGCCCCTGGCGCGATTTTTGTTTCCGATCAACCAGTCAAATTTTAGCCCATTCCGACATCGTCGTGAAAAATTACAAAATTGCCCCCGATGCGATTTCTGTTTCCGATCAACCTATCAAATTTTAGCCAATTCCGACACAGTTGCGAAAAATGACGAAATTACCCCTGGCGCGATTTTTGTTCCCGATTAACCTGTGAAATTTGAGCCCATTCCGCCACAGTCGCGAAAAATGACGAAATTGCCCCCGACGAGATTTTTGTTTCCGATCACCCCGTCAAATTTTTTCCCATTCCGACACAGTCGCGAAAAATGATTAAATTGCCCCGGCGCGATTTTTATTTCCGATCAACCTGCTAAATTTAAGCCCACTCCACAAAGTCGAGAAAAATGACGAAATAGCCCCCCGCACGATTTTTTTTCGATCATCCAGTCGAATTTCAGCCCATTCCGACACCGTCGCGAAAAATTACGAAATTGCCCCCGGCACGATTTTTGTTTCCAATCAACCTTTCAAATTTAAGCCAATTCCGACACAGTTGCGAAAAATGACGAAATTACCACCGGCGCTATTTTTGTTCCCAATCAACCTGTCAAATTTTAGCCCATTCCGGCACAATCGCGAAAAGTGACGAAATTACCCCCGGCGCGATTTTTGTTTCCGATCAACCTATCAAATTTTTGCCCATTCCGACGCAGTCGCTAAAGATGACGAAATTGCCCCTGGCGCGGTTTTTATTTCCGATCAACCAGTCAAATTTTAGCCCATTCCGACACAGTCGAGAAAAATGACGAAATTGCCCCCAGCGCAATTTTCGTTTCCGATCACCAAGCAAATTTTAGCAAATTCCGACACATTTGCGAAAAATGACGAAATTACTGTCGGCGCGGTTTTTGTTCCCGATCAACCTGTCAAATTTGAGCCCATTCCGACCAAGTCAAGAAAAATGACGAAATTACCCCCGGCGCGGTTTAGGTTTCCGATCAACCTGTCAAATTTTAGCCCATTCCGAAATAGTCACGAAAAATGACGAAATTGCCCCCTGCACGATTTTTTTCCGATCAACCTGTCAAATTTTAGCCCTTTCTGACACAGTCACTATAAATGACGAAATTGCCCCTGGCACGATTTTTGTTTCCGATCAACCAGTCAAATTTTAGCCCATTCCGACACAGTTGCGAAAAATGACGAAATTGCCCCCGGCGCAATTTTTGTTCCCAATCAACCTGTCAAATTTTAGCCCATTCCGACACAATCGAGAAAAATGACGAAATTGCCCCCGGCGAAATTTTTGTTTCCGATCAACCTAACAAATTTTAGCAAATTTCGACACAGTTGCGAAAAATGACGAAATTACCCTCGGCGCGGTTTTTGTTCCCGATCAACCTGTCAAATTTGAGCCCATTCCGACCCAGTCACGAAAAATGACGAAATTGCTCCCGGCGCGATTTATGTTTCCGATCAAACTGTCAAATTTTAGCCCATTCCGACACAGTCGCGATAAATGACGAAATTGCCCCCGGCCCGGTTTTTTGTTTCCGATCAACCTGTCAAATTTTAGCCCATTCAGACACAGTCGCTAAAAATAACGAAATTGCCCCTGACGCGGTTTTTGTTTCCGATCAACAAGTCAAATTTTAGCCCATTTCGACACAGTCGAGAAAATGGACAAAATTGCCCCGGCGCGATTTTTATTTTCGATCAACCTGCCAAATTTCAGCCCATTCCGACACAGTCGAGAAAAACTGACGAAATTGCCCACGGCGCGGTTTTTGTTTCCGATCAACCAGTCAAATTTTAGCCCATTCCGACGCCGTCGCGAAAAATGACGAAATTGCCCCCGGCGCGATTTTTGTTTCCGATCAACTAGTCAAATTTTTGCCCATTCCGACACTGTCGTGAAAAATGATTAAATTGCCACCGGCGCGATTTTTATTTCCGATCAACCTGCCAAATTTAACCTCACTCCGATACAGTCGAGAAAAATGACGAAATTGCCCCTGGCGCGATTTCTGTTTTCGATCATCCAGTCAAATTTTAGCCTATTTCGACATCGTCGCGAAAAATGACAAAATTGCCGCCGGCGCGATTTTTGTTTCCGATCAACCGATCAAATTTTAGTCAATTCCGACACAGTTGCGAAAAATGACGAAATTACCCCCGGACGTGGTTTTTATTTCTGATCAACCTGCCAAATTTAAGCCCACTCCGACACAGTCGAGAAAAATGACCAAATTGCCCCCGGTGCGGTTTTTGTTTCCGATCATCCAGTCAAATTTTATCCCATTCTGACACAGTCGTGAAAAATGATTAAATTGCCCCCGGCGCGATTCTTGTTTCCGATCAACCTGTCAAATTTTAGCCAATTCCGACACAGTCCATAAAAATGACGAAATTACCCACGGCGCGGTTTTTGTTCCCGATCAACCTGTCAAATTTGAGCCCATTCCGACACAGTCACGAAAAACGACGAAATTGCCCCGGTGCGATTTTTATTTCCAATCAACCTATCAAATTTTATCCAATTCCAACACAGTTGCGAAAAATGACGAAATTCACCCGGCGCGGTTTTTGTTCCCCATCAACCTGTTAAATTTGAACCCATTTCGACATAGTCGCGAAAAATGACGAAATTGCCCCCGGCGAGATTTTTGTTCCCGATCAACCTATCAAATTTGAGCCCATTCCGACACGGTCGCGAAAAATGACGTAATTGACCCCGGCGTGATTTTTGTTTTCGATCAACCAGTCAAATTTTTGCCCATTCCGACACAGTCGCGAAAAATAATTAAATTGCCACCGGCGCGATTTTTATTTTCGATCAACCTGCAAAATTTCAGCCCACTCCGGCACAGTCGAGAAAAATGACGAAATTGCCCCCGCGCGCGATTTTTGTTTCCGATCATCCAGTCAAATTTCAGTCCATTCCGACACCGTCACGAAAAATTACGAAATTGCCCCTGGCGCGATTTTTGTTTCCGATCAACCAGTCAAATTTTAGCCCATTCCGACATCGTCGCGAAAAATGACAAAATTGCCCCCGGTGCGATTTCTGTTTCCAATCAAGCAATCAAGTTTTAGTCAATTCCGACACAGTTGCGAAAAATGACGAAATTACCCCTGGTGCGATTTATGTTCCTGACTAACCTGTGAAATTTGAGCCCATTCCGCCACAGTCACGAAAAATGACGAAATTGCCCCCGGCGCGATTTCTGTTTCCGATCAACTAGCCAAATTTTTTCACATTCCGACACAGTCGCAAAAAATGATTGAATTGCCCCTGGCGTGATTTTTATTTCCGATCAACCTGCCAAATTTAAGCCCACTCCGACAAAGTCGAGAAAAATGACGAAATTGCCCTCGGCGCGATTTTTGTTTCCGATCAACTAGTCAAATTTTTTCCCATTCCGACACTGTCGCGAAAAATGATTAAATTACCACCGGCGCGATTTTTATTTCCGATCAACCTGCCAAATTTAACCCCACTCCGATACAGTCGAGAAAAATGACGAAATTGCCCCTGGCGCGATTTTTGTTTCCGATCATCTAGTCAAATTTTAGCCCATTCCGACACCGTCGCGAAAAATGATGAAATTGCCCCCGACGCGATTTTTGTTTCCGATCAACCAGTCAAATTTTAGCCTATTTCGACATCGTCGCGAAAAATGACAAAATTGCCCCCGGCGCGATTTTTGTTTCCGATCAACCGGTCAAATTTTAGTCAATTCCGACACAGTTGCGAAAAATGGCGAAATTACCCCCGACGCGGTTTTTATTTCTGATCAACCTGCCAAATTTAAGCCCACTCCGACACAGTCGAGAAAAATGACCAAATTGCCCCCGGCGCGATTTTTGTTTCCGATCATCCAGTCAAATTTTAGCCCATTCTGACACAGTCGTGAAAAATGATTAAATTGCCCCTGGCGCGATTCTTGTTTCCAATCAACCTGTCAAATTTTAGCCAATTCCGACACAGTCCCTAAAAATGACGAAATTACCCAAGGCCCGGTTTTTGTTCCCGATCAACCTGTCAAATTTGAGCCCATTCCGACACAATCACGAAAAATGACGAAATTGCCCCCAGCGCGATTTTTGTTCTCGACCAACCTGTCAAATTTTAGCCCATTCCGACACAATCGCGAAAAATGACGAAATTGCCCCGGTGCGATTTTTATTTCCAATCAACCTATCAAATTTTATCCAATTCCAACACAGTTGCGAAAAATGACGAAATTACCCCCAGCGCGATTTTTGTTCCCGATCAACCTATCAAATTTGAGCCCATTCCAACACGGTCGCGAAAAATGACGAAATTGCCCCCGGTGTGATTTTTGTTTCCGATCAACCAGTCAAATTTTTGCCCACTCCGGCACAGTCGAGAAAAATGACGAAATTGCCCCCGGCGCGATTTTTGTTTACGATCATCCAGTCAAATTTTAGCCCATTCCGACACCGTCGCGAAATATTACAAAATTGTCCCGGGCGCGATTTTTGTTTCCGATCAACCAGTCAAATTTTAGCCCATTTCGACATCGTCGCGAAAAATGACAAAATTACCCCCAGTGCGATTTCTGTTTCCGATCAAGCTATCAAATTTTAGTCAATTCCGACACAGTTACGAAAAATGACGAAATTACCCCTGGCGCGATTTATGTTCCTGACTAACCTGTGAAATTTGAGCCCATTCCCCCACAGTCGCGAAAAATGACGAAATTGCCCCCGGCGCGATTTTTGTTTCCGATCAAATAGTCAAATTTTTTCCCATTCCGACACAGTCGCGAAAAATGATTAAATTGCCCACGGCGTGATTTTTATTTCCGATCAACCTGCCAAATTTAAGCCCACTCCGACAAAGTCGAGAAAAATGACGAAATTGCCCTCAGCGCGATTTTTGTTTCCGATCAACTAGTCAAATTTTTTCCCACTCCGACACAGTCGCGAAAAATGATTAAATTGCCCCCGGCGCGATTTTTATTTCCGATCAACCTGCCAAATTTAAGCCCACTCCGACAAAGTTGAGAAAAATGACGAAATTGCCCCCGGCGAGATTTTTGTTTCCGATCATCCAGTCAAATTTTAGACAATTCCGACACCGTCGCGAAAAATTACGAAATTGCCCCGGCAAGATTTTTGTTTTCGATCAACAGTCAAATTTTAGCCAATTCCGACACAGTTGCGAAAAATGACGAAATTGCCATTTTTGTTCCCGATCAATCTGTCAAATTTTAGCCCATTCCGGCACAATCGCGAAAAGTGACGAAATTGCCCCCGACGCGATTTTTATTTCCGATCAACCTATCAAAATTTAGGCCATTCCGACACAGTCGCTAAAAATGACGAAATTGCCCCTGGCACGGTTTTATTTACGATCAACCAGTCAAATTTTAGCCCATTCCGACACAGTCGAGAAAATTGACGAAATTGCCCCGGCGCGAATTTTATTTCCGATCAACCTGCCAAATTTCAGCCCATTCCGACATAGTCTAGAAAACTGACGAAATTGCCCACGGCGTGGTTTTTGTTTCCGATAAACCAGTCAAATTTTAGCCCATTCCGACACAGTCGCGAAAAATGATGAAATTGCCCCCGACCCGATTTTTGTATCCGATCAACCAGTCAAATTTTAGCCTATTTCGACATCGTCGCGAAAAATGACAAAATTGCCCCCGATGCGATTTTTGTTTCCAATCAACCTATCAAATTTTAGTCAATTCCGACACAGTTACGAAAAATGGCGAAATTACCCCCGGCGCGATTTTTGTTTCCGATCAACCTGTCAAATTTGAGCCCATTCTGACACAATCATGAAAAATGACGAAATTGCCCCCGACGCGATTTTTGTTTCCGATCAACCTGTCAAATTTTAGCCCATTCCGACACAGTCGCGAAAAATGACGAAATTGCCCCCGCCGCTATTTTTGTTTCCGATCAATCTGTCAAATTTTATCCCATTCCGACACAGTCGCGAAAAATGACCAAATTGCCCTTGGCTTGATTTTTGTTTCCGATCAACCAGTCAAATTTTGCCCCGTTCCGACACAGTCGAGAAAAATGACGAATTTGCCCCCGGCGCGATTTTTATTTCCGATCAACCTGTCAAATTTCAGCCCATTCCGACACAGTCTAGAAAACTGACTGAATTAACCCCGGCGCGATTTTTGTTCCCGATGAACCTATCAAATTTGAGCCCATTCCGACACAGTCACCAAAAATGACGAAATTGCCCCCGGCGCAATTTTTGTTTCCGATCAACCTGTCAAATTTTAGCCCATTCCGACAAAGTCGCGAAAAAATGACGAAATTTCCCCCGACGCGATTTTTGTTTCCGATCCATCTGTCAAATTTTAGCCCATTCCGACACAGTCGCAAAAAATGACCAAATTGCCCTTGGCTCGATTTTTGTTTCCGATCAACCAGTCAAATTTTACCCCATTCCGACATAATCGAGAAAAATGACGAATTGTCCCCCGGCGCTATTTTTGTTTCCGATCATCCAGTCAAATTTTAGCCCATTCCGACACCGTCGCGAAAAATTACAAAATTGCCCCCGGCGCGATT
>NW_019266224.1:0-7949 GCF_002742605.1 Olea europaea var. sylvestris
GATAGTTAATGATCAATTTTTAATAAAAAGGACAAACATTATATAGGATTTCATTAGGATTGAAAATTTTTTTGTTTCTTCATTAAATATCCATTTGAATTCTCAATTTCTTATCATTATTGATCCGATAAATGGTGTAATTGAACATGTCAATTAATAAAATATTATAGTTAATGAACCCTAGAGCAATACATTATGTCCTTCAGTTGTGCCAATGTCTCTATAGTATCAATTATGACACATATTTAGCAAATTATTATGTTTATCTTTAATTTAGTAGAAAATAAATTATTATTGATAATAAAACTTTAAGTTCCCGCATAATGCAGTGTTGGTTCTTCTGGAGTATTAAAATGATATTTTTCTAGAATATAACATATATTCTTGATTATGATTGTCCGCAAATAATTGAACATTATTCTTCAAGAATATTGATACATTTAAATTAATCATATTATTCTCCTAGAATACTTTAATGTATAAGCCGTTATTTGAAACAACCAAATATTCTTCTAGAGTAATGGATTATTTGTATATATGGTATGTATCTCTAGAGCATTAACATCAGACTCATATAAAATTAATAATCAAGATTAATACAATATTGATTTTTCTGACGCCTTGAATAAGATTTGAAATCACATATTTAGTTATGCCACTTCAATATAAACACAATGTTATTTTAAAATACTGATTTGTATAAATTGGTTCAAATGATTCTACAATATTTTTCTGGAATATTTAAATATCTGAATCATATTTCGTTCTAGAACAACAGCTTATTATTCTTCTATAATATTAATTTAATATAAAAGTATGTTTCTTCTAGAACAATATGTCAATATTCGTTTGAAATATTGAAATTGTAATGTCATCCTCTTTAGGAGCAGATAGTATCATAATAAAAACATATGCTTCTTCTTGAGCATTAGTTAAATAAAAAGGTTTGACCGATCAAAAGCTCCGTAAATTTAATATATAATAAAATAAAAAGACTTTTAAAGAATACATCTACTTGGATTTGAAAGTTTTAGAGAATCTTGAATATTTAACAAATCTCATATTCTTCAAAGACATAAATTTGAAAAATTAAATCTTCAGAATTTGGTACTGTTCATGTAGCCATTTCTCACATATAAATCATAGAATTTTGATCTTAACCATTGGATTTGAAAAACAATGAGTTGTTAATGTTCTGCCCAAATTTCCAGATGATTAGCAATGAAACGCAGAGATATTGATGTTTGATTATAGCTGCTATAGATTGATGATGGTACAATATTCTTTAAGAATGTTGGAACACAGAATGTTATACTCTTTCGGAGCAATAATTAATATTCTTTTGGAATATTAACAATATAGAAAATTATTTTTCTTATAAAATTACAATTCAAGATTGAGTTGTTATATTTGTGCTTTTTCTGGAACACCAACAAATTATAATTAATCATATAAAATTTGCTCTTTAGAAGTAATAGAATAATATTATTATTAAATCCAAACATTCAAAACTTAGCTAACGAATTTTATGCACTTCTTCCTTTGTTTCTTAACATTTCAATTCATACTTTCCTTGTGCCAACATCCCTTCAATATTATGTAGTTTTTCATTTACTTCCAATTAGTTATTCAATTCCAAGTTTCTATCAATTGTATTAATTTAAAATTTTATAGAAATTCGTTATGGATTACATCGAAACATGGATCTAGATTAATTTGTTAGCAGTTCCATACTCCTGCATATTAATTTTCTCATGCATGTAAACTCCAACTACATAAAATGGGTATAACAGAACCAATCAGCAATGTTCCTGATTAATATTTGGAAGAAGTAGACTCTAACAGGAGATTAAAGAATAAAAATGTTTGTGAGCTAACTTCGGCTGTTGGAATCACTTCACAAAAAAGAAGACATTGGAGAATGGGAAGCCGATTTGGAAAGCTTCCTATAATTATTGTGGAATTGATTTTACTTGGAAACAAAAAATTGACACAACCTGTGTTGGGGATGCTAATAGTACAATAAGAATTTTAAAAAAATAAAATATCTTACTCGTATTGGGGATGCTAATAGTAGGCAAGCTCAACTTTATTTGGATTTAAGCAAAGAGGGACCTTCCAAGGCAATCACGATCTAAACCTAGAAATAATGTGGGGAGGAAATGGTTATGTTTGTTACCTGTGCTGAATTGCTGATATCCACAATAGAAAGTGTTCACCTATCATTCAAACATGTCTCTAACCATGGTACAAATTGACAAGTCGAGGTACGTTACGGAATAATACAATTAATTTATGTTGTATTAAACAATCACAAATTACAGGTAATTTAACAAACTATAAAAGGTGTCATTTTGTCTACTTTCAATTTGTGGTCCATAAGAAACCACAAAGGCTATATTTGCACAATCATCTAAATTCACTATTAAGTTTTGGATCATGCATAAAAAATAATTACATTTAAAGTAATTTAATTTCCACACAATGCACATAATATTTTCAATTTTTTAATGCCTGTACTATGAAAATGTTCTTGTGAAGGCAAGATCCACAGTCTTATGTTTGATAACGCTGGTACTAACACAAAAGTTGTATACAAATTGATGAACACACTTGATCCGGATTTCAATGGAAAACTTCTTCAAGTGCATTATTTTTTATTTATTTTGAATTTGATTGCAAAATATGACCTTAAATATATTGCATCATAGCTCGCAAAAAGCATAAAACCTATTACTTTTATTTGTCTCTCCTTGCAAACAAGCGTTTGCGAGTTTATGTATGTATGATAAGTTGTTCAACACGATGTTTGCAACATATATATACACACATATATAGTAGGGGGAACTCTACTAATCTCGTGCTATAGTCTTTGTTGGGTTTTAACACCCAATAAATCCGGATGATGATTTAAAATAGTTAACGGATTTTTTATCAACACCAAAGTGACGGCTCAACTCGGAAACAATTAATACACCTTTGGAGGGCCTGAGTTTTGAGTTAGGTTAGTAGCTTGGTTAATGTATGGATTTGGTTATTGTTAGCCCATTAACTTGGCCTATTATGAGTAAGTGGGGGCCCGAAACTAAACCTAATGTTTTATATACACATAACCGTGTGTTTTTCTTCTTTGTGGGTGTATATTGTTGCAAGAAAGAGAGGTAGCCAAGGAAGGAGCGAAAGGGGCCGAATTTTTTGGTGAATGCAAGGAAAATTCTACCATTGTTTCTTCTTCTCCTTCCTCCATTTGTAGCTTGCAAATACTACCACCAAGTGTCTCCTTTGTGGGGTTAAATCTGAGGCAACCAAAGGTGTTGAGGGTTGTTGGGTCGAGCCGGTTGATTGGTGTTCGTTTGGTTATTTTTTGAGCTCGAAATCAAGATTTCTAGAGGAATTTTCACGACAAATGGTATCAAATCTTGTGTTGTTGAGAAATCTATAATTTTTGGGGGCAAAAATAGGCTGGAAGTTGTCCAAAACGAAGCTAGAAAACAGCACAAAGAACTAGACGTGAAATTGGAATTTTTTCTTAAACTGCCGGATCTGTTTTGTTGATTTCCGGCTAAACTAGTAACCAGTTGGAAAAAGGCAACCCCCAATGACTGTACAAACCGAGGCAATTCAGTAGGAAAGACGCGTGGCCACCGACGCTAGTGAGTGAGGATTCCGACGAAGACGCTTGGCAGTGCGTGGGATCGATTTCAACGACGTTGCCAAAAGACAGAATGTTGCTGGTGGTGATACGGACTATAAGGTGTTGTCAGATTTCATGTTTGAGCAATATAGTAAAAGATGGACGATTTTGCCCTTTGACGTTGAGGTGTCGTGTGCCATTTTGTGTTGTTGCGATTGCTGGTGACTGTAGGATGAATAGTGATGATCCTAAAGTGGTGAATTTGCGTCTCCCGATATTTACGGACTTTTAGGCGTGGTCCACTCGGTATCATGTTCTTTACCTTTTATTGTTGTAGTTACAATTATTGTGTAGAGTAACTATTTATTTTTCGTATTAGAAGTCATCGTGTGGAGTGACGTTAGGTTTAGGGTTATCGTGGTCTTTACTTTAAATTCTTTATGAATTTGTTGTCAATTTTTCTACACTGTTAGAATTGCACGTGACAATATAAAAGTTTCTTTGATCATTCTATGTGAATTATGTTTACACTTTACTTACAGTCATTATTTGGTATTGATGGCATGTGTACATCTAAAGCAAATGCGAAAGGTAAAATGTGTTTTTAACTGGGGTAAATTTGGATATAGTGAAATAGACTGTCCTGAAAATGATGATAAAGGAAAGATAAGGAGAGAGGTAAGGTGAATGTTGTCATTGGGTTGAGTGGTAACGCGTGTGAGGTTTATAGAGAGTGAACCTAGTTGCTTCATGTGCATGTGTGTGATCCTTTCTGCATGTGTGATCACTTAATTTTATAGCAATATTGATATGCAACACATTCAATAAGGTTGATGTGTGTAATTGCATGAATTAGAGTGATCTTATTACTTTGTATAATGTGTTTGCATGCATAGTGTGTTGAGTTTTGTGGCGTGATCCTTTTGCTCTGTGAGTGGTTTTAGAGTGTGGTAGTGAGAAGAAAGATGGGCATCCATTTTCTCCTTTATCTTTGTGTGCCTATGTAGTTTGTGAGATTGTGTGAGGCAGCCATGTAGAGTTATCTTCTCTCTCTCTTTGTGAGCCTCTTTCATGAGTGTAGTGAAATAACTAACCCTTTTTTCTATTCTCTTTACGAGTGCCACCTTCGCCATTTCTTTTGTGGATTTTTTGAGCATTTATGGTTGGAGTAACTTTGTGGTACGTGGCTCAACTTTTAAATTGAGCCCTAACCTTTGTGGTCACTGAAACGTGTTGATTTGCCATAGGTAAAGTGAAGTATAGATACCTAGGGGTACATTGTGGTTTGTACCGAGAATATGGAATGTGACATTTGGATCACGAGTGGAGAGGTGATTTAATGTTGGAATAATTTATTTGTGAAGAAACCCTATACAGGTGGAGTGTAAGAGAGACACTTCTATGAGGTGAAAACCCATTATCCACATAGGTTGGAAGAAGTGATGTGGTGATAGAGAATTATCCTAATAACTTATGATCTACTATGATTTACCAGTCAGACATGGGTTTGAGTGATCAGTCTAGTGAGCATTGTGGGCGATGAGAGAAGATATGTGTTCTCGAGGTGTGAGCAACATGGAATGGGATAGGATAAGTATGGTGAGATCTTTTCGTGGGTCATTTATGCATTTGTTGCATGTGGTTGACCATGTGTTAGATTAAATTGGTGTTAATCTGTGGTTTTGTGTGACCATGTTTCTGAAAAGGTTTGTGTGTTTTAACCTATACTATATCGTCATCGCATATTTATTTGCTCTTTACTATTCACTGTGAATACTTGCTTCTACTTGGGTGTTCTTGATCTTAGCCCCAATGAGTACATGGAGCAGGTATGGTATGTGTTTCAGGTTGAAAATACGAGATAAGGTCTGTGTTCCAATTTTATTGGTTACCTTGATTATGCAAGTATAAATTTTGTGTTTTCATTGCTTGCAGTTTCTTATTCAAAATGAAAATTAAGACCAGTTAAACACCATTATCACTCATCTTCATTTGGAATTTGCAATGAAAGATCTTGGCACCATTCATCATTTTCTTGGAATTGAAGTCACAAAAACACTCAACGGCCTACACTTATCACAATTATATTATGCCTTGACTATTCTTGAGAGTGCTCAAATGACGGACTGCAAGCCTATGAGTACCCCTATGGAGTCCAAAATGAAGGGATTAACTGATGCTACCCTTCTTGATGATCCTAGCTTTTATCGCAAAATTGTTGGTGCATTACAATATTTGACACTAACAAGGCCTGATATCTCTTTTAGTGTTAATTTTGTTTCACAGTTTATGCAAGCTCCAACACAATCCCATTTCAAGATGGTTCAGCGCATTCTCCGTTACATCAAAGGCTCTCTACATCTCGGCATACATCTTACTTCTAACACCACTTTTGACCTATGTGCCTACTCTGATGCAGATTGGGCTGGTTGTCCAACAACAAGATGCCCTACTACAGGCTACTGCACCTATTTGGGTGATAACCTCATCTCTTGGTGTGCAAAGAAACAACAAACAGTGTCGCGCTCTAGCACTGAAGCCAAGTACCATGCTATGGCTCATGCAACTGCTGAGCTTATATGGCTGACCTTTCTTCTTCGTGATCTCCATGTTCCACTCTCTCGTCCTCTAACCCTCTTGTGTGATAATATCAGTGCACTCCGCTTGACTGTCAATCCAGTCTTCCATGCTCGAAGTAAACACATTGAGTTGGACTATCATTTTGTGCGTGAACGAGTTGCTCTTGGTTAGTTGATGACTCAGCATGTCTCCTCACCTTCCCAAGTTGATGATATATTTACCAAGCCTATGTCCAAAGCTCAACTTTATAATTTTAGGACCAAACTTTGCCTTCAGCCCCGGCAAAGTTTGCGGGAGGATATTGAGAAAAATTAGGACAACTGACTGAACATTGATTTTGTAATCCTACATAACTATGGTAAATCTGAATATCAAAGGAGAGATATGGTGTTAAAGAAAGAATAAGGGGACAAATATTCAAGATCACATGCCCAAAATTATTGGAGATCTATCAAGTAATTTACTGCACCAAAATGGCAAATTTGCAGCCACAAATGACTGACCATGCGAGAATGCGCCAAGCCATACTTTGGGACTCATTCATTGGCCATGCAAGGAAAGTTCAATTTCATTAGAATAGATCCACAATTCTCTGTACAAACCAATCTCTTCATTCCAGAATAATTGCGCACATCATCTACATACTCCTTATCTACTTCAAGACTATTCTGGATAGCATTTCCAGTATGTCTATATAAATGTAAAGAGGTTCTTGTAACACTCACGAAAAGCCAATACAATTCAAATAATTTTCTGAGATTTCCCTTTCTTTATCTCCAAGGTTACAACAAGTGGCGCTCTCATAGAAGAAGAAGGAGTCGTAAATGTTGAAGCAGTGGCCCTTTTCAAATATGCAGCATTTTGGAGGGATTAGATTTGGTAGGTGAAGGATGTTTAAGGGAAAGAGATAAATAATTGTTGTAATGGGAATGGGGGTGAACAGGGTTAGGGGTTAGGTGACAAACAATTGCTTTAATAATTTTAGAGAGAAAAGGATAACAAAAGAATGCTGAGTGAAAAATGAAAATTATGGCGACAATCGTGAATAGAGGTAGCGGGAGAGAGAGGAGAAAGTGGAAGCGAATATCATTTTTTTTATTTACTTATTTGGTACTCATTTGTATTTTTTTTTTTTTTGGAACATGGTTGAAATTATTTTTTTCTTCTGTCTTCATTTTATTTAATTGGGATGGTATATTCATTATTTTGTAATTTTTTTTATTTTTTTTTTTTTAGAGAAAATGGACGATAGGGTGTATCACACACTAAACATTTCAAACATGGATGTTTGTGTTATTTCCAAAAGGTTAGAGGTTTTCTGTAGTTTGGACAATAGGTGGGGATATTGTTTTAAAGATTTTAAATTTTGTTAGTAGTCAGTACTGATTGAATGATAAATGGTTTAACCAAAATCTTTAAGCTGCAATTTTATAGTTTTTTATACAACATGATGAGATTTCTTGTTATAACAATTACAGCTCTTGCAGGATAGATATTTTTAGATTTGTTTAATATATGAAAATAATGTTAGATTAAATTAATGTCTTTCCTTATTTCAGAATTTCGTTGTGTCCAAGTTTATTTGTTACGTGCACGTGAAAAAATAAAAAATAATAAAATAATAAAAAGAGGTTGAAATCTCTTGATTACATGGCCTCATAGAATTACGAAATCAACAGCATCCATTAATCAGTATAATATGTCCTCCATGTGTTGATAATTTCAACTTATTTGG
>NW_019266225.1:0-1493 GCF_002742605.1 Olea europaea var. sylvestris
GAAAAATTGAAAGATTATAACTTAATTGCTAGTTAAAATATAGTGGAGACTGTACGTACCACTTTTTGTGTTTATAAGTTTGTCCAAACATTTGACAGGACATGGCGCATTAACATTTATTGACCAAAATAATATAATAGTCAGCCTAGATGACATACATATTTGCCGACCAATTTAAAAAAATCGATGAATGTCTTATCTTTTAAACTATTTTTTGGTGGGAGATTTGGGGCCTTAATATTTAGCGGTCAAGAAAATTATTGGTCGAATTTACAATTGCCAACCACATGAAATGAGTCGGTAAAACAGTTATTTGGGCCAAAATATTTTGTTGGAACCCATACATTTACTGACAACAATGGATACTAGTCGTTCTAATCTAGGCATAATTGCCAACCAAGTGAAATGGGTTGGTAAATATCAAATTTTTAGGCCAAAATTTCTGTCAAGCATAGCATATACTTGGATTTTTAAATCCGACAACATTTGGCTGGGTCAGGAAGTATGCTTGAGTACAAACATTATACACAATAAATTTTTTTATTTTGTGAAAATGAATATAAATTCCATTTTTATGTTCTAAAGATTTAAAATTACGAACAAACGAAGCAAAAATTGTAGAAAACGTGAGAAATTAATATTTTTCTCAAACAAATCTTAAATATTTTTATGTTTCTTGATTTTATAATATACTTTGTATTAATTGCACTAATTGAATAAAATTTGAGAAAAAACTACTAGAAGCTATCTAAAAATGTCAAATATTATGAGAAAGTATGGAATTGGAAGAATGAATATATTATAATACAAAAATATATATATTTGATGATCACAAACTAGATAATTTTCATTGGATGCTTTATAAATCCATGAAAAAGTAAAATAACGAATTAAATAAGTCTTCAAGTAATTTGGTCTGGATTTTTTAAAACTAGACTAGACTGAATTTTGAGAATTAGAATAGATTAGTTTTTCTTAATAATTTAAAAATACCTGAAAATGTAACTAGGAATAATAAAATTGTGAAGTGGAAAAAATAGCCAAAAAGAGGAATTGAATGAGAAAAGAGCAACACTGAAATTTAAAGCAATTACATATTTGGTTACTGTGTTACCAATGTCAATGTAAAATGTCAACGTGATTACATTAGACTCCATTTGTCGCAAGCATGACGTTAGCGAGATTACCACCTACAAGAGAAATGTACTTCGAGATGTGAACTGCATTGATTGATGGTTAATTATAACCTTAAAATTTTGATTATAGTAAACAAGATAATATTGTTTACTAACAATTGAATTTATGTGATTATATTCTTCAAGCATCCAATGATAAATTGATCATCCATCGTCAAAACTGAAGTGTCAAGACTATCAAATCGGACTCACAATAAAATTCAAGATCGAAGTCAAGGTTCCAAGCATTCAAGACAAAATCCTTCAAGACAATAGCCTAAAAGTCAAACTTCAAAGACATATCAAGATGAGAGCTAA
>NW_019266225.1:16009-23957 GCF_002742605.1 Olea europaea var. sylvestris
AATATGTAGCCGAGCATGAAAAGTGGGAAAGGGCTAACAAACTCTGTTTGAAAATCATTAAGCGATCGATATCTGATTCCATTATAGATGCCATCCCTGACAATGAAAATGCCAAAAGTTTTATGGATGCCATAGGAGAAAAATTTGTTGAGTCTGATGAAGCCGAAACTGGGGATCTGATGGATAAATTGATGAGCATGAGATATGATGGCACAAATGGTGTTAGGAAGCATGTCATGAAAATGATAAATATATCATCAAAGTTAAAGGCTCTTGTCATTCCCATTGCAGAGCCTTTCCTGGTCTATCATGTTTTAAATAGCCTTCCTAGCAAGTTTAATCAATTTAAGGTTGCTTACAATGCTCGGTGGAATAAATGGAATTTGAATGACCTCATAGCAGTGTGTGCCCAAGAAGAGTATAGGATGTGCCGTGAAACCGTTGAAACAGTGCAATTAGCTTTTCAGCCATCACAGAATAAGGGGCCTTCTCATAATCATAAACCTAAGTTTTGTAAGGGTAATAAGTTCCACCAAAGTTAGCAGAATAAAAATTTTAGTAGTCCCAAAAGAGTTATAAAGAAAAATGATCAATGCAAGTTCTGTAAAAAGAAGGGTCACTGGCAGAAAGACTGTTTTAAGTTCAAGACTTGGTTGGAAAAGAAGAAGAGTTCTTCAGGTATTCCCTTAGCCTTAGTTTGTTTTGAGTCTTCTTTAGTAGATGTACCTTTGAATTCTTGGTGGTTAGACTCGGGAGCTAATATTCATATTGCGAATTCCTTGCAGAGGTTCATAAGCAAACGGAGGCCAAGTGAGAATGAAGTAAGATTGAGCGTTGCAAATGGATTTCAAGTGAAGGTTGAATTCATAGGAGTAGTAAAATTAACTTTAGAGTCTGGTTTCATCTTGTTTTGGAAAATATAGTTTATGTACCGCAAATGAGACGAAATTTAATTTCTATACCGAAACTTGATACTTGTGGTTTTACATTTAATTTTGGTAATGAAATGGTTAATTTATTTAATGATTCTCTTTTGATTGGGAATGGCATTTTATGTGATGGTTTATATAAATTATCTTTAGCTTCTTTTGGTGATGTCTCATGTGTTACCAATGTATCAAAGAAAAGAACTTTAATTCGTGAATCATCCTCTATGTTGTGGCATAAGCGTTTGGGTCATATCTCTAAGGATAGAATGGAAAGATTAGTAAAAGATGAGATACTTCCTTCCTTAGACTTCTCCAATTTTGACACCTGTGTAGATTGTATAAGAGGAAAGTTAACTAAGTCTACGAGGAAGGGTTCGACTAGGAGTGGAATTTTGGACTTAATTCACACTGATATCAGTGGACCTTTGCCTTCCACTATATGTGGGAATAAATACTTCATAACTTTCATTGATGATTTCTCACGATATGGATATATTTACTTGATTAACGATAAATCGCATGCACTTGAGAAATTCAAAGTTTTCAAACTAGAAGTAGAGAAACAATGTGGAAAACATATCAAAGTTGTGAGATCTAACCGAGGTGGTGAGTACTATGGGATATATGACGAATCTGGTCAAAATATGGGTAATTTTGCAAAGTTTTTACAAGAATGTGGAATAGTGCCCCAATACACCATGCCAGGGACACCTGAGCAGAATGATATTTCTGAAAGACGTAATCGAACTTTAAAAGATATGGTTAGAAGTATGATGAGTAGAACAAACTTGCCTGAATATTTGTGGGGTAAAGCTTTGAAAACTGCTATGTATATTTTGAATAGAGTTCCAAGTAAAGCTGTTGCAAAGACACCTTTTGAATTATGGACAGGACATAAGTCAAGTATGACTCACTTTAAAGTTTGGGGATGTCCAGCCGAGGTTAGGATTTATAATCCATTTGAAAAGAAATTAGACCCTAAATCAACTCCTGGCTACTTCATTGGGTATCCGGATAGATCAAAAGGATATAAATTTTACTGTCCAAATCACGGCACTAGAATTGTGGAGTCCATTACTGCTAAGTATCTAGAGAACAATTTTGGAGATAATGGGAGTTCCACGTTGAGAAAAATTCTTGTTGAACCTAATCAAGTTGTTGTTCCAGTTCCTGTCATACAGGAAAGAGTTGGTTCCCAACTAATTGAAGTTGTTAATCAATAATCGAGGAACCGGGAGGAATCTCCAATTCCTCAAACAATGATTGAATCGATTCCTGAGCCACAAGTTAGGAGATCACAAAGGGAAAGAAGATCTACATTGCCCAGTGATTATGTTACGTATTTTTTGGAGAGCGATTTTAATATTGGGCATATTGTTGATCCTGTAACTTATAATCAAGCATTGACAAGCCCTGAGGCAGATAAATGGATAGCTGCCATGGAAGATGAAATGAATTCCATGGAAAGGAATAAAGTTTGGGATCTTGTTAAACTTCCTCCAGATGCTAAGGTTGTAGCTAACAAGTGGATTTTCAAAAGTAAATTAGATTCAAAAGGAAATGTTGAACGAAAGAAAGCAAGATTGGTTACAAAAGGTTTCACTCAGTGAGAGGGCATTGATTATGTTGAAACCTTCTCCCCTAATTCATCGAAAGATTCTTTTCGAATTATCATGGCTCTTGTGGCATACTACAATTTGGAGCTTCATCAAATGGATGTTAAGACAGCATTTTTGAATGGAGATCTTTCTGAAATGGTTTATATGAAACAATCTGAAGGTTTTGTTGTAAAAGGAAAAGGAAAAGAAAACTTGGTGTGTAAGTTAAACAAATCCTTATATGGTCTCAAGCAAGCATCTCGATAGTGGTATTTGAAGTTTGATGAGGTTGTGACATCTCTTGGTTTTGTCAAAAATACTATTGATCAATGCATTTATCTTAAAACCAGTGGGAAAAATTTTATTATCCTTGTATTGTATGTTGATGACATTCTGCTTGCTAGTAGTAACTTAGGTCTGCTTCATGAGACAAAGAAAATGTTGTCTGCTAATTTTGAGATGAAAGATCTTGGAGAAGCTTCCTATGTACTTGGCATTGAAATACATCATGATAGAAATCGTGGCTTATTGAGACTTTCTCAAAAAGCTTATATACGACGTGTTCTAGAAAGGTTTAATATGCAGAATTGTGCATCTATTGATGTACCTATCATAAAAGAAGATAAGTTTAATAAAACTCAATGTCCAAGAAATGAGCTGGAAAGGGAGTCTATGAAGATGATCTCATATGCTAGTGTTGTGGGGAGCTTGATGTATGCTCAAGTTTGCACTAGACCAGATATAGCCTAAGCAGTAAGTGTCCTTAGCAGATTTTACTCTAATCCAGGACAAGAGCATTGCAAAGCAACTAAGAAAGTTATGAGATATTTGAAGAAAACTGAAGGTTATATATTTACATTCCAGTGTACAAATCATCTTGAGGTGGTAGGATATTCAGATTCTGATTTTGCTGGATGCCAAGATGATTTGAAATCAACCTCAGGTTATATTTTTACATTAGCTGGTGGTGTCATTTCTTGGAAAAGTGCTAAATAGACTCTAGTGGCATCTTCTACTATGCAAGCTGAATTTGTGGCGTGTTATGGGGATACAGTCCAAGCTGTTTGGTTAAGAAATTTCATCTCTAGCTTGAAAGTTGTTGATTCCATCTCAAGACCGATCACCATCTACTGTGATAATAGTGCAGCAGTATTCTTTTCAAAGAATAATAAAAGCTCAGGTGGATCAAAACATATTGACATCAAATATTTGGTTGTTAGAGACAGAGTCAAAGAAGGGCAAATGAAAATAGAGCATATCAATACAGAGGCGATGGTTGCAGATCCCTTGACTAAGGGACTTGCTCCAAAAGTCTTTAAGACACATATTACTAATATGAGCATTGTAGAAATATTTGATATTTTTGGTTAGTGGGAGTTATATATATATAAAGAACTACGTTTTGGGCTTGATCCCTTTGCGGGGTACATAGGCAACCCATATGTTTTCGGGTACAGCCCCTTCTGACAATAAAATATTTTTCCTCTATCCATGGACTATTTTGAGCATGTATTTGACTTATGTCTTTTATTATAATATTATTGTAATATTGATATATGACACGTAAAGACATAAGATGAGTCTCTTTTGGAGGCATGTGGTTTCATTTTAATTCGAAGCATTATGAGGATCGATATGAGTTAGCACAGTTTTGATCACATTTGGTGCTAAGTTCATACCACATACTACCACATTTGTTGGAGGATGGGGATCCATATCGATAAGGATGTTGACATTTGTAGTTGTGGAATGGTCTTACATCGCTTAATTGGTGTAATGACTTCCATGTTTGGTGTTAATATTCTTGTTGGACCGGATCATGTTACGTAAGGTGACGTCATTGGAGCTATACTTTTGTGGCCACCTATGTAGTCTAACCCGGGTGTTAAAACTTTGTTATAGCAATCAAATGTTTGAACAAGTGAGAGAATGTTGGAATAATTAATAATTCCATATGTGGGCTTCACATTCGATTGCAGATTTTACGAGTTAGATATATGGCTTATAATGATAATTGTGTTTGGGCCAAATTTATTAAGTGATCAATTGGGCCTTTTACACCTTACAGTTTGTAATTAATTTGATGTTGTAATTTAAAATATGTGGGTCGAAAATAAACCCTAATTGGAATTCTAGTCGTAATGGGATAGCTCAAATTATTTCCTGTATAAAGGCTTGGTCCCCTCTCCTCTCCATAAGTTTTTATTGGCTTGCCCCATTGATAGCTGATATTTTGTGAGGAGCTAGGAGTGGAAGATCTTGGCCACTATTATAACTATTATTCATATCAATAATGGCTTCCGCAGGTATAAATTCGTTTCTATAAATTTATTATATGGTGATTCTAAATTCTTGGCATGATTATAAATAAATTTTAACATATTGACCTAAAACAGTTGTCATTTCATTTGATAGAAATCATGGGTACCTAAAGTTTTGAGGATTGGTGGAGATGGAGATAGATCTCTGGAAAATGGATTGAGGATTGGCTTCGAGAAGAATATATTCAAGTTCGCCCTTGTCGCCATTGAATCCAATATTCTTGCAGCCATAACCAAAAGAACTAGCAGACGGTCCAGCCTGTTGCTTTTTTGATGTAGTTTTTGAAAAGAATGTCGACCTTCATTTTCAACTCTAGAAATTATTTCTTTGGGAACTCCATGATTTATTACCTGGAAGAAACCAAGTTCTTCGCAAGCTTTTACTAGTGATTCAGAAAGTTTAGACCTCTCGAGACTGAGATCTATAACTGGAATTCCAATTGCTCGAGTTATTTTGCTTTGGAGTGGAGTTGGAGAAGGCACAACCATTTTGTTTGTAATACAATAAATACAAGAAGAAGGAAACTTGAGAAATTAAATGAGTTTGAGCTTGTTGGAGGGGTGATCATGGTCGAGTTTGGCGGTTAAATGGACAGAGAGAGATGGCAACAACTGTTGACCTCTTGAAAATCTTTGTAATAGCAAGAACTAGGAAGTTGAATGATACTATAGATGACGTTGGTATCTGATCAAGATTATGTTAGGTATTTAAGTTCGATAACCTAATGGTTTTCAACATTTGTAAGGCATCAAAATAAACTATGTTTGGTTGTTAAAATTTCCTTTGTCTAAAATGCATACAACTATTTTCTCCATCGAATTCATCTTTGTTGTAAACATTGTTAACATAATATTAAATATTTAACTTATTAAGGCTGTTTCGCGCGGGTAGTCGCTAACAATTAAAAAGGGATCAAACGATTGTGTAAGGGACAAACCTCTTGAGACAAAGTCCCAAAAAGGGGTGTTTTATTAGCAATGACTTTACAATTGGAACTTAAACAGAATGCCTCCAAGGGGCGCAAGCACACGAGTACTGAAAGAAATGTTTAAGTCTAAACTAAGAAATTAAAATTACATATTCTCTGTTTGAGAGTGTTCGATTCCGAGGTCTTTTGCTCTATATCTTTTCTTCCTTTTATATTCCCTTGATGCTTTCTTTGTGATCAACCGTTTAGAAACTGCTTAATTGCTTTATAACTGCCCACTTTCTTCATGGTGGCCAACTTATCGTGGAACTGCCGTCTCTAAATGCTGTCACTACTCTTTGTAGTTCAACCGTCTTCAATTGACTTCTTGAATCGTGGAACGTGATAAGATTACCCAATAACTGTTTCGATAATTGTGCTTTTGGATAACCATAATACCTTATGTTTGCTAAGATCATGAGCGATTCGAAGGTTTGGGCGAGAACGAGGTTACAACTCTGGGCGACTGCAAGGTACTTTATTCGCTCAGATCCTGGGTGTCTTGTAAGTTTGGGAGATGGTGTTACCACGTTCGTGGGCTTCCACTACATTAATTAATAACCCTATTTGGGCCTTTATCCTGAATTGCCCGGTTGATCTTCATTCTTTGGGCTATTTGAATTGGGCTGCACTTTTAGCATGTCAACAATTACCCCCCCAATATGGCAGAATTAATACCAATTATTAATTTTTGCCATATTTACTTTGTGTTTCCTAGCAACATTTGAAATTTCCAAAAATTTCAGTCATTATTTTCTTCCATAGCCTGAAAAGGGGCGACGTTGCAAACCCTTATAACCCCCAAATACACGTCATTTCATCGCACTACTAAATCACGCCTCATTGCTTCGTACTTCTCTCTCGCAATATTACTGTTCATCTTCTTGCTTCTCTGCTACGTTACTCAAGCAAACTTCAACAAAGCTTTATTTCGTTCCTAATGGCTGCTTCACAATCCTAATCTGGTGACTCTTTCAGTTTCGAAGACTTCCAGAAACTCTTCACTCGGCCATATATAACTCCGAACGTCCTTGCACCAGCCAATGCTGAACTCAACGAGTTCTGTCTAGGTCCTTCATTCAACAACGTCAAGGCCATCGAACAAGTGGTGGTGGGCCAGCTATTCCCTTGTCCTCAAGGCCCTCCGTTTCTAAACTCTTTGCCGCTGAGGCCGCTTCGCGAAAGAGGTATTCGTACTTAGCTTAAATTTGATGTTGTTTTTCGTAGATGGCATGCTCGCCTTGTGGACCATGGTCCTACCAAGGCAATTTTTGATAGTGCTAGGATTTCTGATTTGCTAAAAATCTCTCTTCAACCCCCTACTTTTGATCCAGCGCTTTTCCCTATTGCTTTAAGTTTTTGGTCTTCTGAGTATAATACTTTTGTTTTCCCCCTTGGTCCTATGTCCATTACTTTAAGAGATGTCGGGGCCTTAGTAAATCTGTCACCTTTGGGCGATACCATTTTCCCTGGTATTTTGATTTCTGGTGTCGCCCCAAAATTTGACAAAAAACTCACCGAGTCCTATTCAAGCCTGCAATAGCGCACGAATTGGCTCGTGGTAGGCCTCTGAATTTGTGTTCTTTCTTTTTGGCCGCCCTCTATAGAGGCATGGCTTCTCTCCAATTTCAATTGAAGAATGGTGCATCGCCCACTAGCAGTGGACCTCTTTGGTTCACTCAAATGTGGTTGAGAGCCTATTTTCCATCACTTGGTGCTCTATCCCTTTCCCTTCATTCTGCTAGTTGCTATGGGCTAGCTATTGCCCCACTGAGCCCTGTACATATGTCCAAAAGGGATATTTTTTCATTCTTTTATACTTTAAATTCAATTCCTTCTTTCTTTCCTTTTCCTCCCTTTTTAACTCCTGATTATGTACATCCCCCATCTACCCTGGACAATGCGAGCACCTCTCTGCTCGTTTGGGTTCAGTTTTTAATCGGGAGGGAGTTGTTCCATGATATTTTGATTGGAACTAATGCCAAAGCTGGGGTTGAAATATATGCTGCCCAATTTTTTGGTCGTCAACTTGGTTTTAGCCAAACTTGGCCTGTTCCCCCTTGTTATTCAAGAAATTTGATAGATCGCTTCCACACCATTAATAAGGTAGAGGCAGAAGCTATAAATGCTCG
>NW_019266226.1:0-7947 GCF_002742605.1 Olea europaea var. sylvestris
CCCGGCACGATTCTTGTTTCCGATCAACCTGTCAAATTTTAGCCAATTTCGACACAGTCGCGAAAAATGACGAAATTGCCCTCGGCGCGGTTTTTTTTCCCGATCAACCTGTCAAACTTGAGCCCATTCCGAAACAGTCGCGAAAAATGACGAATATGCCCCCGGCGCGATTTTTGTTTTCGATCAACCTGTCAAATTTTAGCCAATTCCGACACAGTCGCGAAAAATGACGAAATTGCCCCTGCGCGATTTTGTTCATGATCAACATCTCAAATTTGAGCTCATTCCGACACCATTTTAAAAATGACGAAATTGCCCCCAGCGCGATTCTTGTTTCCGATAAACCTGTCAAATTTTAGCCAATTTCGACACAGTCGCGAAAAATGACGAAATTGCCCCTGGCGCGGATTTTGTTTCCGATCAACCAGTCAAATTTCAGCCCATTCCGACACAGTGGCGAAAAATGACGAAATTGCCCCCGGCGCGGTTTTTGTTCCCGATCAACCTGTCAAATTTGAGCCCATTCCGACACAGTCGCGAAAAATGACGAAATTGCCCCTGGCGCGGATTTTGTTTCCGATCAACCAGTCAAATTTCAGCCCATTCCGACACAGTGGCGAAAAATGACGAAATTGCCCCCGGCGCGGTTTTTGTTCCCGATCAACCTGTCAAATTTGAGCCCATTCCGACACAGTCGCGAAAAATGACGAAATTGCCCCTGGCGCGGATTTTGTTTCCGATCAACCAGTCAAATTTCAGCCCATTCCGACACAGTGGCGAAAAATGACGAAATTGCCCCCGGCGCGGTTTTTGTTCCCGATCAACCTGTCAAATTTGAGCCCATTCCGACACAGTCGCGAAAAATGACGAAATTGCCCCTGGCGCGGATTTTGTTTCCGATCAACCAGTCAAATTTCAGCCCATTCCGACACAGTGGCGAAAAATGACGAAATTGCCCCCGGCGCGATTTTTATTTCCGATCAACCTGCCAAATTTCAGCCCATTCCGACACAGTGGTAAAAATGACGAAATTGCCCCCGACGCAGGTTTTTGTTTCCGATCAACCAGTGAAACTTTAGACCATTCCGACACAGTCGCGAAAAATGACGAAATTGCCCCCGGCGAGGTTTTTGTTCTCGATCAGCCTGTCAAATTTGAGCCCATTCCGACACAGTCGCGAAAAATGACAAATTTGCCCCCGGCGCGGTTTTTGTTTCCGATCAACCAGTCAAATTTTAGCTCATTCCGACACAGTCGCGAAAAATGACGAATTTGCCCCCGGCGGGGTTTTTGTTTCCTATCAACCAGTCAAATTTTAGCTCATTCCGACACAGTCGCGAAAAAAGACGAAATTGCCCCGGCGCGATTTTTATTTCCGATCAACCAGTCAAATTTTAGCTCATTCCGACACAGTCGCGAAAAATGACGAATTTTCCCCCGGCCCGATTTTTGTTTCTGATCAACCAGTCAAATTTTAGCCCATTCCGACACAGTCGCGAAAAAAGAGGAAATTGCCCCCGGCGCGATTTTTGTTTCCGATCAACCAGTCAAATTTTAGCTCATTCCGACACAGTCGCGAAAAATGACGAATTTGCGCCCGGCTCGATTTTTGTTTCCGATCAACGTGTCAAATTTTAGCCAATCCCGACACAGTCGCGAAAAATGACGAAATTGCCCCCGGCGCGATTTTTGTTTCGGATGAACTAGTCAAATTTTAGCCCATTCCGACACAGTCGCGAAAAATGACGAATTTGCGCCCGGCTCGATTTTTGTTTCCGATCAACGTGTCAAATTTTAGCCAATCCCGACACAGTCGCGAAAAATGACGAAATTGCCCCCGGCGCGATTTTTGTTTCGGATGAACTAGTCAAATTTTAGCCCATTCCGACACAGTCGCGAAAAATGACGAAATTGCCCCCGGCGCGATTTTTGTTCCGGATGAACTAGTCAAATTTTAGCCCATTCCGACATAGTCGCGAAAAATGACGAAATCGCACCTGGCACGATTTTTGTTTCCGATCAACCTGTCAAATTTGAGTCCATTCCGACACAGTCACGAAAAATGACGAAATTGCCCCGGCGCGATTTTTGTTCATGATCAACATGTCAAATTTGAGCCCATTCTGACACCATTGCAAAAATGACGAAATTGCCCCCAGCGCGATTCTTCCTTCCAATAAACCTGTCAAATTTTAGCCAATTTCGACACTGTCGCGAAAAATGACGAAATTGCCCCCAGCGTGATTTTTGTTCCCGATCAACCTGTCAAATTTGAGCCCATTCCGACACAGGCGCGAAAAATGACGAAATTGCCCCCGACGCGATTTTTGTTCCTGATCAACCTGTCAAATTCGAGCCAATTCCAACACAGTCGGGAAAAATGAAGAATTTGCTCCCGGCGCGGTTTTTGTTTCCGATCAACCAGTCAAATTTTAGCTCATTCCGACACAGTCGCGAAAAATGACGGAATTGCCCCCGGCGCTATTTTTATTTCCGATGAAACTGCCAAATTTCATTCCATTCCGACACAGTCGCGAAAAATTACGAAATTGCCCCTGGCGCGATTTTTGTTTCCGATGAACCTGTCAAATTTTAGCCAATTCCGACACAGTCGCGAAAAATGACGAAATTGCCCCCGGCGCGATTTTTGTTTCCGACGAACCAGTCAAATTTTAGCCCATTCCGACACAGTCGCGAAAAATGACGAAATCGCACCCGGCACGATTTTTGATTCCGACCAACTTGTCAAATTTGAGTCCATTCCGACACAGTAGCGAAAAACGAAGAAATTGCCCCGGCGCGGTTTTTCTTCATGATCAACATGTCAAATTTGAGCCCATTCTGACACCATTGCAAAAATGACGAAATTGCCCCAAGCGCGATTCTTGTTTCCAATAAACCTGTCAAATTTTAGCCAATTTCGACACAGTCGCGAAAAATGACGAAATTGCCCCCGGCGCGGTTTTTGTTCACTATCAACTTGTCAAATTGGAGCCAATTCCGACACAGTCGCGAAAAATGACGAAATTGCCCCCGGCGCGGTTTTTGTTCACTATCAACTTGTCAAATTGGAGCCAATTCCGACACAGTCGCGAAAAATGACGAATTTGCCCCCGGCGCGATTTTTGTTTCCTATCGACCAGTCAAATTTTATTTCATTCCGTCACAGTCGCGAAAAATGACGGAATTGCCCCCGGCGCGATTTTTGTTTCCGATCAACCAGTCAAATTTTAGCTCATTTCGACACAGTCGTGAAAAATGACAAAATTGCACCCGGCACGATTTTTGTTTCCGCTAAACTTGTCAAATTTGAGTCCATCCCGACACAGTAGCGAAAAATGACGAAATTTACCCGGCGCGGTTTTTGTTCCCGATCAACCTGTCAAATTTGAGCCCATTCCGACACCATTGTAAAAAATGTCGAAATTGCCCCCGACGAGGTTTTTTTTTCCGATCAACCTATCAAATTTTAGCCCATTCCGACAGAGTCACGAAAAATGACGAAGTTGCCCCTGGCGCAGTTATTGTTTCCGATCAACCTGTCAAATTTTAGCTCATTCCGACGCCGTCGCGAAAAATGATGAAATTGCCCCCGGCGCGATTTTTGTTCCCGATCAACCTGTCAAATTTTAGCCCATTCCGACACAGTCGCGAAAAATGACGAAATTGCCCCCGGCGCGATTTTTGTTCCCGATCAACCTGTCAAATTTTAGCCCATTCCGACACAGTCGCGAAAAATGACGAAATTGCCCCTGGCGCGAATTTTGTTTCCGATCAACCAATCAAATTTCAGCCCATTCCGACACAGTGGCGAAAAATGACGAAATTGCCCCCGGCGAGATTTTTGTTTCCGATCAACCTGCCAAATTTCAGCCCATTCCGACATAGTGGCGAAAAATGACGAAATTGCCCCTGGAGTAGGTTTTTGTTTCCGATCAACCAGTCAAATTTTAGACCATTCAGACACAGTCGCGAAAAATGACGAAATTGCCCCCGGCGCGGTTTTTGTTTCCGATCAACCTGTCAAATTTTAGCCAATTCCGACATAGTCGCGAAAAATGACGAAATTGCACCTAGCACGATTTTTGTTTCCGCTCAACATGTCAAATTTGGGTCCATTCCGACACAGTCGAGAAAAATGACGAATTTGCCCCCGGCGCGATTTTTGTTTGCTATAAACCAGTCAAATTTTAGACCATTCCGACACAGACGCGAAAAATTACGAAATTGCCACTGGCGCGATTTTTGTTTCCGATCAACCTGTCAAATTTTAGACAATTCCAACACAATCACGAAAAATGACGAAATTGCCCCCGGCGCGATTTTTGTTTCCGATGAACCAGTCAAATTTTAGCCCATTCCGACACAGTCGCGAAAAATGATGAAATCGTACCCAGCACGGTTTTTGTTTTCGACCAACCTGTCAAATTTGAGTCCATTCCGACACAGTCGCGAAAAATGACGAAATTGCCCCGGCGCGGTTTTTGTTCATGATCAACATGTCAAATTTGAGCCCATTCCGACACCATTGCAAAAATGACGAAATTGCCCCCAGCGCGATTCTTGTTTCCAATAAACCTGTCAAATTTTAGCCAAGTTCGACACTGTCGCCAAAAATGACGAAATTGCCCCCGACGCGATTTTTGTTCCCGATCAACCTGTCAAATTTGAGCCCATTCCGACACAGGCGCAAAAAATGATGAAATTGCCCCCCGCGCGATTTTTGTTCCCGATCAACCTGTCAAATTCGAGCCAATTCCGACACAGTCGCGAAAAATGACGAATTTGCCCCCGGCGCGATTTTTTTTTCCGATCAACCAGTCAAATTTTAGCTCATTCCGACACAGTCGTGAAAAAAGACGAAATTGCCCCCGGCGCGATTTTTGTTTCCGATCAACCGGTCAAATTTCAGCTCATTCCGACACAGTCGCGAAAAATGACGAAATTGCACCCGGCACGATTTTTGTTTCCGCTCCACCTGTCAAATTTGAGTCCATTCCCACACAGTCGCGAAAAATGCCGAAATTGCCCACGGCGCGGTTTTTGTTTCCGATCAACCGGTCAAATTTCAGCTCATTCCGACACAGTCGCGAAAAATGCCGAAATTGCCCACGGCGCGGTTTTTGTTTCCGATCAACCGGTCAAATTTCAGCTCATTCCGACACAGTCGCGAAAAATGCCGAAATTGCCCACGGCGCGGTTTTTGTTTCCGATCAACCGGTCAAATTTCAGCTCATTCCGACACAGTCGCGAAAAATGACGAAATAGCCCCCGGCGCGGTTTTTGTTCCCGATCAACCTGTCAAATTTGAGCCCATTCCGACACAGTCGCGAAAAATGACGAAATAGCCCCCGGCGCGATTTTTATTTCCGATCAATCTGCCAAATTTCAGCCCATTCCGACACAGTGGCGAAAAATGACGAAATTGCCCCAGGCGCAGGTTTTTGTTGTCGATCAACCGGTCAAATTTTAGACCATTCCGACACAGTTGCGAAAAATGATGAAATTGCCCCAAGCGCGATTTTTGATTCCGATCAACCAGTCAAATTTTGGCCCATTCCGACACAGTCGTGAAAAATGACGAAATTGCCCCCGGCGCGATTTTTAATTCCGATCAACCGCCAAATTTCAGCCCATTCCAACACAGTCGCGAAAAATGAAGAAATTGTCCCCGGCGCGATTTTTGTTCCCGATCAACCTGTCAAATTTGAGCCCATTCTGAAGCCATTGAAAAAATGACGAAATTGCCCCAGGCGCGATTCTCGTTTCCGATAAACCTGTGAAATTTTAGCGAATTTCGACACAGTCGCGAAAAATGACGAAATTGCCACCGGCGCGATTTTTGTTCCCGATCAACCTGTCAAATTTGAGCCCATTCCGACACCATTGCAAAAAATGACGAAATTGCCCCCTGTGCGATTCTTGTTTCCGATCAACCTGTCAAATTTTAGCCAATTTCGACACAGCCGCGAAAAATGACGAAATTGCCCCCGGCGCGGTTTTTGTTCACGATCAACCTGTCAAATTCGAACCAATTCCGACACAGTTGCGAAAAATGACGAATTTGCCCCGCCGCGGTTTTTGTTTCCGATCAACCAGTCAAATTTTAACTCATTCCGACACAGTCGCGAAAAAAGACGAAACTGCCCCAGGCGCGATTTTTGTTTCCGATCAACCTGTCAAATTCGAACTCATTCCGACACAGTTGCGAAAAATGACGAAATTGCACCCGGCGCGATTTTTGTTTCCGCTCAACCTGTCAAATTTGAGTCCATTCCGACACAGTCGCGAAAAATGACGAATTTGCCCACGGCGCGATTTTTGTTTGCTATGAACCAGTCAAATTTTAGACCATTCCGACACAGTCGCGAAAAATGACGGAATTGCCCCCGGCGCAATTTTTATTTCCGATGAACCTGCCTAATTTCATTCCATTCCGACACAGTCGCGAAAAATGACGAAATTGCCCCTGGCGCGATTTTTGTTTCCGATCAACCTGTCAAATTTTAGCCAATTCCGACACAGTCGCGAAAAATGACGAAATTGCCCCCGGCGCGATTTTTGTTTCGGATGAACTAGTCAAATTTTAGCCCATTCCGACACAGTCGCGAAAAATGACGAAATTGCCCACGGCACAGGTTTTCGTTTCCGATGAACCAGTCAAATTTTAGACCATTCCGACACAGTCGCGAAAAATGACGGAATTGCCCCCGGCGCAATTTTTATTTCCGATGAACCTGCCTAATTTCATTCCATTCCGACACAGTCGCGAAAAATGACGAAATTGCCCCTGGCGCGATTTTTGTTTCCGATCAACCTGTCAAATTTTAGCCAATTCCGACACAGTCGCGAAAAATGACGAAATTGCCCCCGGCGCGATTTTTGTTTCGGATGAACTAGTCAAATTTTAGCCCATTCCGTCACAGTCGCGAAAAATGACGAAATCGCACCCGGCACGATTTTTGTTTCCGATCAACCTGTCAAATTTGAGTCCATTCCGACACAGTCACGAAAAATGACGAAATTGCCCCGGCGCGGCTTTTGTTCACGATCAACATGTCAAATTTGAGCCCATTCCGACACCATTGCAAAAACGACGAAATTGCCCCCAGCGTGATTCTTGTTTCCAATAAACCTGTCAAATTTTAGCCAATTTCGACACTGTTGCGAAAAATGACGAAATTGCCCCCAGCGAGATTTTTTTCCCGATCAACCTGTCAAATTTGAGCCCATTCCGACATAGGCGCGAAAAATGATGAAATTGCCCCCGACGCGATTTTTGTTCCCGTTCAACCTGTCAAATTCGAGCCCATTCCGACACCATTGCAAAAAATGACGAAATTGCCCCCGGCGCGATTCTTGTTTCCTATCAACCCGTCAAATTTTAGCCAATTTCGACACAACCGCGAAAAATGACGAAATTGCCCCCGGCGCGGTTTTTTTCCCTATCAACCTGCCAAATTTGAGCCCATTCTGACACAGTCGCGAAAAATGACGAATTTGCCCCCGGCGCGGTTTTTTTGTTTCCGATCAACCTGTCAAATTTTAGCCAATTCCGACACAGTCGCGAAAAAAGACGAAATTGCCCCCGGCGCGATTTTTATTTCCAATCAACCAGCCAAATTTCAGCCCATTCCGACACCATTGCAAAAATCACGAAATTGCCCCCAGCGCGATTCTTGTTTCCAATAAACCTGTCAAATTTTAGCCAAGTTCGACACTGTCGCCAAAAATGACGAAATTGCCCCCGACGAGATTTTTTTTCCCGATCAACCTGTCAAATTTGAGCCCATTCCGACACAGGCGCAAAAAATGACGAAATTGCCCCCCGCGCGGTTTTTGTTCCCGATCAACCTGTCAAATTTGAGCCAATTCCGACACAGTCGCGAAAAATGACGAATTTACCCCCGGCGCGATTTTTGTTTCCGATCAACCAGTCAAATTTTA
>NW_019266227.1:0-1518 GCF_002742605.1 Olea europaea var. sylvestris
AAGAGAAGTGAATGGAAACACGGAGAAACCAGGGACATGGCAGCATCCTCATCGCCCTACCTTCTTCCCAAACATTCAGCCTGATAGAGGGTGAGGTACATCATTCTATAGAGGACCGCCTTTTGAGAGGCAGTTCGGGCAAGCAGATAATGGAAGAACATTCAGGCCGCAACCTCGCCGGCCAAATGTATGGCATTCATTCCAATACAATGCAGGAAGGGCAATACCCTTCGACGAGATGATTAGGACCCAACAAAGGCGTTTCCAACGAAACTACGGACGGATGATGAGGCAGCAACAAGGAATGCCACATCCTAAAGCGCCTAAACTACTCAAGGTAGCAAATCAAAATGTCCTAAAAAATAGTGAAGAGACCGGTACAGATGAATCAATGAAGGAACTGCCAAAAACTTCTTCTGGGAGATCAAGGTTTGAGCGAGACAGAAGGGATGAAGAAGATCCAGATCAGCCCCTTGCTATCCAATTTGGTACGTTGCCTCCTATCGTGGCCAATAATTACTACTGGCCAATGAATTCAAGAATAAAGAAAAAGAAGAAGAGAGGGAGGACAACGAAGAAGAAGCCTGCGTGCTGGTATGTGAAGAAGGCCAGACTTCTAGAGAGGCCTACAAGGATAAAGAGGACGACGGGATGACAGACATTGAAGAAGAAATCGACTTAGAAACAGAAAGAAAAAAGAGAGGAGTATCGCGCAATACTCTGTTTAAGCAACTACATCAAGAGGGTGTTTGCGAAGTAGACTTGTTGGGGGAGCCATCTGGGCGTTCTTTCGATTTCTACGTACTGTACGGGACACCCAAAAGGAAGAAAAGAGTGCCTCGCTCTGAAAAGTATGGGTCACCTCCAAAAATAATGCCCCCTCCAACAGGTTGGGTAACTGATGAGGAAGCATTAGAAAGAAGTAGAAGGAAGTTCAGGAGACAGAGAATCAGCGTGATATACTGCACGTCCATTTGTCACAGGGGGATAATTCAACAGAAAACAAGTAGGAAGTAGAAATAGGGGTTGCTGAAAAGGTTATTTTTAAATGGCCAGCCATGAAATTGACAAAACACTTGAGGCCATTATACGTTAAAGCTCTAGTTAACGACGTCCCAGTGGCAAAAGTGCTTGTCGACAATGGAGCAGCTATAAATACCATTCCATCTAGGATGATAAGGAAGTTCTCAAAGATAGAGGGTGACATGATTCCTACAGAAGTCATCCTCACTAGCTTTAATGGAGGAGCAAATTCAGCTAAGGGAGTTATGCCGCTGGACATAACTATAGGGACAACTACTAGGACCACTGTTTTCTTTGTAATAGACGGTCCTACTAGTTACAACGTGCTACTAGGAAGAGATTGGATTACACGGAAGTCGCTGTATACCCTCATCGCTCCATCAATGCCTGATCTTTTGGAATGACAAAGGTGAAGTTGAGGTGGTACAGGCCGATCATAGGTCTTTTGTCGCAGAAGCAAATTCGGTGGAAAAGTTCATGTACGAAGGAAACTAT
>NW_019266227.1:4179-4715 GCF_002742605.1 Olea europaea var. sylvestris
GCCAAAGATGGGAGAACTATGCGTTCAGTATGCAAAGAGTTGTTTAGCATGACAAAAGCATGGTCCAATACAAAGGGCGCCAGCACGAGAGATGGCACCTATTATTAAGCTTTGGCAGTTCAAGGGTTGGGCGATAGATCTGATAGGGAAGATTTATCCCCCATCGTCCAAGCAACATACTTTTGTTATAGTTGCAACCGACTATTTCACCAAATGGGTAGAGGCGGTACCTTTGAAAGAAATCACCTAGAAGAATGTTATAGAGTTTATCCGTGATCACATTATTTATAGGTTTGGAATTTCACAAACGTTAATGGTAGATCACGGAACATCTTTGAATGGGGATCAAGTGAATAAGTTTTTGAGCGAGTTTGGAGTTAAATTAGTAAACTCCACACCATACTACGCTCAATCCAACGGACAAGCGGAATCTTCTAATAAGATTCTAAAAAATATCATCAGAAAGATGATAGATGAAAATGCCAGAAATTGGCACGAATGTCTGAACAAGGCTTTATGGGCTTATAGGACATCAC
>NW_019266227.1:4868-7947 GCF_002742605.1 Olea europaea var. sylvestris
ACCGTTTTGCCTATGGAAATCAACGTGCAATCGATTAGAGTGTGCTTGCAACATAAGTTGAATGATGATGAGTATGTCGAATCACTAGTTCAAAATTTATTGAGTTTAGACGAATTAAAGTTGGACGTCTTAGATAGATTGTAAGTTCAAAAGCAAAGAATGGCTAGGTTTTATAATTAAAAAGTCATAGCCAAGTCGTTCAGCCTAGGCGAACTAGTTTGGAAGACGATACTCATTTTGGATAGCAAGGATCCAAAGTACGGGGAGTGGTCGTCCAATTGGGAAGGACCATACAAAATAAATAGTGTGTTGCCCAATGGAGCGTATCACTTGGAAGATTTAGACGACACCAAGCACGTGAGATTCATTAACGGCAAATATTTGAAAAAATATGTTCCTTCTTTATGGAAATGTGAACAGATAAAAATATAATCAAACATTTTGAACGATTAAAAGATAACTAGGTCAGAGCGAAATACGTTCAAATAAAGTCCTTTATTATCAAACGTTCATTACAAGAATACAAAAAATACAAATAATGGATGTTCTACAAAAAACAACTAAAGTAAGATAATCTTCCGGTTGATCGCTGAGTAAGCTTCACACCGCCTTCCTAAATGCATCGCTGCAATGGTGGAATCGCCGAGTAAGAGGGTGTACTGGCCTCACCACCTTCCTAAATGCATCGCTGCAATGACGAGCAAAAAGGCTGAGAAGCACTCTCAGCAGGCAAGCTGAGAAGCACTTTCAGCAAGCAGAGTGGCCCACAAGCAGCCCAAAAATTGCCTTCCATCATCGACTCCTTGTGAAGAACAAAGAGACGATGGGAAGAATTTTGAGGGTAAAAGCTTAGATGCTGGACAGAAAATATTTCCTATACCTCCCATACCAAAGGTGACATCAAAGCAAATAGTAAAATGGGCGGACTGAACAGTCCATTTTGGATCGGATTGATCGTCAGAATGCCAAGTAATGGCAGCAAATTAGTTTCGAAGAAGAAAATGAAGAGATGAAGATAGAAGATGAAAAATGCGAAGCATTTATAGGGGGTGAAGATGAAGAGACAGAATATGAACAGCCACATTTCTGCCTAATAAACGGAATTAAATAGCCTAAGGTCTTGGGAAAAGTGGTGGAAATATCAAAAGAAAATGGACAAGGTTCTTAGCACAAAGCAGTTAAATGCTTAAAGAATTGACGACTAAAAAACAAACGCCAAATAAATGCACAAGAAGTTAATATTTATTAATGATGAACAAAGTTACAAAGGGAAAAAATCGAATTACAAAAGAAAAAAGACATCATATGTCTTAATTACAATCTACCCCATACTGAACGAATTTGTTCCCTAAGTTTTTCCCAATCCTCGTTCTGCCGAGAGGCAGTGATGTTCAATTCAGTCGCGACATCATCATCAACTTCCAACTTCTTGTACTGCTCAACCAAGGACTTAGTTCGCTCAATTCCCTGGGAGGCGTTGCGCTTTTTAGCAGCCATTCTCGCCCTGCAATCGTCCATTTTTGCTTGAAGTTCCCTCATCTGAGCAGCCAAGTTAACCATCAAAGAGTCTTCAACCATGACTTCGGAAGAGATTGCTTTCAACTCGTCCTCAGCCTTGTTAATCTCCATACGCAAAGACTCTTTCTCAGCTACGGCTCGAAGATATTGAGTACGCTTGGCCTTTAATTCAGCATTCTTGGCTAGCATAGAAAGGACCTCAGAGTGGATAACCTTCAACGTCCCTTTAAAATCGACAGAAAGATTGAGCGACGGAAGCGTCAGTGCTTGCTCCAACTTCGCACTCAAGTGCTCAAGTTCATCCTTGTGTTGGCAGCACTAGCCCTTCCAATATCCATGAAGGATACGTACTCAAATATCGACTCCTTGAGGAACTTCAAATCTTCCTCTAAAGAAGCAGCAGGACGATCAGAGAGAGCAGGGCGAGACATCTGGACTTGCCCCTAGGAAGTGAACAAGTCTAGGATAGAACGCACAATCCTGTCAGCATCCTACAAAGAAAATTGCCAATATTAAAGATGCTCACTACAACGAACAAAATAGAAATAGAAGTGGAGCAGAGACTACCTCATCAACAATCGTGGAAGATGGCATGCCCTCAACCAAGTCCGCCACCAACGACTCCTCCATTCGTGAGGACTTCCCCTTATCTGAGCGAGAAGATATTGCCACAACGGGCAGACTCATAGGAGTATCTGCAAAACTCAAGAGCAACAAATCAGAAACCAACAGCACAAGCAAAGGTAAGACATCAAAAGACTGAATTACCTTCTGCTTCGATGTTTGGAGGGTTGACGTCCTAGGAAGAAGGTGGCTCATCTATGGGTTGTGATGAGGACTCTGGGATTGAAGATGTCTCTTTAAGCGTAGCCCCCTCATCAACTGGTTTGGATGAAGTAGCCTCAGCAGAGGATGATGGAGCAGGAGCTGTCGATGCCAAAGCCTTTGAAGGAGAGGCTGAGCTTTTCTGAGAAGTCCAAAAGATCATCAGCACACAAAAAAGTTTCAAATGTGGAAAAGTATACTTGTAAGTAAACCAATTTAATTACCTTCCTCCTGACGATAAGAGGGGTATCATCATCATCATCAACATCATCCTCTAGAATGGGAGATGCTGAGGCTGGCCGTTTGCGGCTTGGAGCACTCTTGGCTGTAGTAGGCTTGGCAGGGAGAGAAGAAGATGGACGAGCAGACTGTTTAGTACGACGAGAAGGAGAAGGGCTCCGAACAGACAAGGGAGTGACCAAAACAGGAGGTGGAGACGAAATGCTCGGTTGGTCTAATGAATGAAAGGCACGATTGGCGTTAGTCGCAAATAATCTACGCTTCACCGACGACCAGAGTTGTTCAAAAAGAGGGTGAATGGCGTGGCTAGAATTGAAAGGGGCTAATGAAAAATGGCTGGTTAAAAGAAGATTATGAGCATCTATAGCCTCAGACTCAGCCTTATTAATGGTATAAAAATGGTCAACTAAGTGCCTTGAATAGCAAGGAGGAACATGCCAAGTTTGGCCAAAACCAAGCTGACGAGCAAAAAATTGGGGAGCATAAATCTCTACCC
>NW_019266228.1:0-253 GCF_002742605.1 Olea europaea var. sylvestris
AGAAAAATGACGTAATTTCCCACGGCGCGATTTTTGTTTCCGATCAACCTGTCAAATTTTAGCCAATTCCGACACAGTCGCGATAAATGCCGAAATTGCCCAGGCGAGATTTTTGTTTCCGATCAACCTGTCAAATTTGAGCCCATTCCGACACTGTCGAGAAAAATGACGTAATTTCCCCCGGCGCGATTTTTGTTTCCAATCAACCTGTCAAATTTTAGCCAATTCCGACACAGTCGCGAAAAATGACGAA
>NW_019266228.1:509-7945 GCF_002742605.1 Olea europaea var. sylvestris
GTCGAGAAAAATGACGTAATTTCCCGCGATTTTTGTTTCCGATCAACCTGTCAAAATTTTAGCCAATTTCGACACAGTCGCGAAAAATGACGAAATTTCCCCGGCGCGATTTTTGTTTCCGATCAACCTGTCAAATTTGAGCCCATTCCGACACAGTCGAGAAAAATGACGTAATTTCCCGCGATTTTTGTTTCCGATCAACCTGTCAAATTTTAGCCAATTACGACACAGTCGCGAAAAATGACGAAATTCCCCCTGGCGTGATTTTTGTTTCCGATCAACCTGTCAAATTTTAGTCAATTCCGGCACAGTCGTGAAAAATGACGAAATTGCCCCGGCGCGATTTTTGTTTCCGATCAGCTTGTCAAATTTGAGCTCATTCCGACACGGTCGAGAAAAATGACGAAATTGCCCCCGACGCGATTTTTATTTCAAATCAAACTGCCAAATTTCAGCCAATTCCGACACAGTCGAGAAAAATGACGAAATTGCCCTCGGCGCGGTTTTTGTTTCTGGTCAACCAATCAAATTTTAGTCAATTCCGACACAGTGGCGAAAAATGACGAAGTTACACCCGGCGCGATTTTTATTTCCTATCAACAAGTCAAATTTGAGCCCATTCCGACGCAGTCGAGAGAAATGACGAAATTGTCCCCGGCGCGATTTTTGTTTCCGATCAACCTGTCAAATTTTAGTCAATTCCGACACAGTCGTGAAAAATGACGAAATTGCCCCGGCGCGGTTTTTGTTTCCGATCAGCTTGTCAAATTTGAGCTCATTCCGACACGGTCGAGAAAAATGACGAAATTGCCCCCGACGCGATTTTTATTTCAAATCAAACTGCCAAATTTCAGCCAATTCCGACACAGTCGAGAAAAATGACGAAATTGCCCCCGACGCGATTTTTATTTCAAATCAAACTGCCAAATTTCAGCCAATTCCGACACAGTCGAGAAAAATGACGAAATTGCCCTCGGCGCGGTTTTTGTTTCTGATCAACCAATCAAATTTTAGTCAATTCCGACACAGTAGCGAAAAATGACGAAGTTACACCCGGCGCGATTTTTATTTCCTATCAACAAGTCAAATTTGAGCCCATTCCGACACAGTCGAGAAAAATGACGAAATTGCCCCCGGCGCGATTTTTATTTTCGATCAACCTTTCAAATTTGAGCCAATTCTGACACAGTCGAGAAAAATGACGTAATTTCCCCCGGTGCGATTTTTGTTTCCGATCAACCTGTCAAATTTTAGCCAATTCCGACACAGTCGCGAAAAATGACGAAATTGCCCCGGCGCGATTTTTGTTTCCGATCAACCTGTCTAATTTGAGCCCATTACGACACAGTCGAAAAAAATGACGAAATTGCCCCGGCGCGATTTTTATTTCAGATCAAACTACCAAATTTCAGCTAATTCCGACACAGTCGAGAAAAATGACGAAATTGCCCCGACGCGATTTTTGTTTTCGATCAACAAGTCAAATTTCAGCCAATTCCGACACTGTCGCGGAAAATGACGAAATTACCCCTGGCGCGATTTTTATTCCCGATAAACCTGATAAATTTCAGCCAATTTCGACACAGTCGCGAGAAATGACGAAATTGCCGCCGGAGCGATTTTTATTTCCGATCAACCTGCCAAATTTAAGCCCATTCTGACACACTCGCGAAAAATGACGAACTTTCCCCCAGCGCGGTTTTCGTTTCCGATCATCCTATCAAATTTGAGCCCATTTCGACGCAGTCGAGAAAAATGATGAAATAGCCCCCGGGGCGATTTTTATTTCCGATCAACCTGCCAAATTTAAGCCCATTCTGACACACTCGCGAAAAATGACGAACTTTCCCCCAGCGCGGTTTTCGTTTCCGATCATCCTATCAAATTTGAGCCCATTTCGACGCAGTCGAGAAAAATGATGAAATAGCCCCCGGGGCGATTTTTATTTCCGATCAACCTGCCAAATTTAAGCCCATTCTGACACACTCGCGAAAAATGACGAACTTTCCCCCAGCGCGGTTTTCGTTTCCGATCATCCTATCAAATTTGAGCCCATTTCGACGCAGTCGAGAAAAATGATGAAATAGCCCCCGGGGCGATTTTTATTTCCGATCAACCTGCCAAATTTAAGCCCATTCTGACACACTCGCGAAAAATGACGAACTTTCCCCCAGCGCGGTTTTCGTTTCCGATCATCCTATCAAATTTGAGCCCATTTCGACGCAGTCGAGAAAAATGATGAAATAGCCCCCGGGGCGATTTTTATTTCCGATCAACCTGCCAAATTTAAGCCCATTCTGACACACTCGCGAAAAATGACGAACTTTCCCCCAGCGCGGTTTTCGTTTCCGATCATCCTATCAAATTTGAGCCCATTTCGACGCAGTCGAGAAAAATGATGAAATAGCCCCCGGGGCGATTTTTATTTCCGATCAACCTGCCAAATTTAAGCCCATTCTGACACACTCGCGAAAAATGACGAACTTTCCCCCAGCGCGGTTTTCGTTTCCGATCATCCTATCAAATTTGAGCCCATTTCGACGCAGTCGAGAAAAATGATGAAATAGCCCCCGGGGCGATTTTTATTTCCGATCAACCTGCCAAATTTAAGCCCATTCTGACACACTCGCGAAAAATGACGAACTTTCCCCCAGCGCGGTTTTCGTTTCCGATCATCCTATCAAATTTGAGCCCATTTCGACGCAGTCGAGAAAAATGATGAAATAGCCCCCGGGGCGATTTTTATTTCCGATCAACCTGCCAAATTTAAGCCCATTCTGACACACTCGCGAAAAATGACGAACTTTCCCCCAGCGCGGTTTTCGTTTCCGATCATCCTATCAAATTTGAGCCCATTTCGACGCAGTCGAGAAAAATGATGAAATAGCCCCCGGGGCGATTTTTATTTCCGATCAACCTGCCAAATTTAAGCCCATTCTGACACACTCGCGAAAAATGACGAACTTTCCCCCAGCGCGGTTTTCGTTTCCGATCATCCTATCAAATTTGAGCCCATTTCGACGCAGTCGAGAAAAATGATGAAATAGCCCCCGGGGCGATTTTTATTTCCGATCAACCTGCCAAATTTAAGCCCATTCTGACACACTCGCGAAAAATGACGAACTTTCCCCCAGCGCGGTTTTCGTTTCCGATCATCCTATCAAATTTGAGCCCATTTCGACGCAGTCGAGAAAAATGATGAAATAGCCCCCGGGGCGATTTTTATTTCCGATCAACCTGCCAAATTTAAGCCCATTCTGACACACTCGCGAAAAATGACGAACTTTCCCCCAGCGCGGTTTTCGTTTCCGATCATCCTATCAAATTTGAGCCCATTTCGACGCAGTCGAGAAAAATGATGAAATTGCCCCCGGCGTGGTTTTTGTTCCCGATCAACCTGTCAAATTTTAGCCAATTCCGACACAGTCGTGAAAATGACGAAATTGCCCCCTGGGCGGTTTTTGTTTCCAATCAACCTTTCAAATTTCAGCCAATTCCGACACAGTCGCGAAAAATGACGAAATTGCCCCCGACGCAGTTTTTGTTTCCGATCAACCTGTAAAATTTTGGCCAATTCCGACACAGTAGCGAAAAATGACGAAATTGCCCCCGGCGCTGTTTTTGTTCCCGATCAACGAGTCAAATTGTAGCCAATTCCGACACAGTCGCGAAAAATGACGAAATTGCCCCCGTCTCGGTTTTTGTTCGCGATGAACCTGTCAAATTTTAGCTAATTCCGACACAGTTGAGAAAAATGACGAAATTGCCCCCGACGCGGTCTTTGTTTCCGATAAACCGGTCAAATTTTAGCCAATTCCGACACAGTCGAGAAAAATGACGAAATTGCCCCAGGCGCGTTTTTTGTTTCCGATCAGCTTGTCAAATTTTGGCCAATTCCGACACAGTCGCGAAAAATGACGAAATTGCCCCTGGCGCGGTTTTTGATCCCGATCAACCTGTCAAATATTAGCCAATTCCGACACAATCGCGAAAAATGACGAATATGCCCCAGGCGCGATTTTTGTTTCCGATCAACCTGTCAAATTTCAGCCAGTTTCGACACAGTCGCGAAAAATGACGAAATTGCCCCCGACGCGGTCTTTGTTTCCGATAAACCGGTCAAATTTTAGCCAATTCCGACACAGTCGCGAAAAATGACGAAATTGCCCCCAGTGCTGTTTTTGTTCCCGATCAACCAGTCAAATTGTAGCCAATTCCAACACGGTCGCGAAAAATGACGAAATTACCCCCGGCGCTGTTTTTGTTCCCGATCAACCAGTCAAATTGTATCCAATTCCAACACAGGCGCGAAAAATGACGAAATTGCCCCGGACGCGATTTTTGTTCCCGATCAACAATTTAAATTTTAACAAATTTCGACAAAGTCGCGAAAAATGATGAAATTTCCCCCAGCGCGGTTTTCGTTTCCGATCAACCTATCAAATTTTGGCCAATTCCGACACAGTCGCGAAAAATGACAAAATTGCCCCCGGCGTGGTTTTTGTTCCCGATCAACCTGTCAAATTTTAGCCAATTCCGACACAGTCGTGAAAAATGACGAAATTGCCCCCTGCGCGGTTTTTGTTTCCAATCAACCTTTTAAATTTCAGCCAATTCCGACACAGTCGCGAAAAATGACGAAATTTCCCCCGACGCAGTTTTTGTTTCCGATCAACCTGTCAAATTTTGGCCAATTCCGACACAGTAGCGAAAAATGACGAAATTGCACCCGGCGCTGTTTTTGTTCCCGATCAACGAGTCAAATTGTAGCCAATTCCGACACAGTCGCGAAAAATGACGAAATTGCCCCCGACGTGGTTTTTGTTCCCGGTCAACCAGTCAAATTTTAGCCAATTCCGACGCAGTCACGAAAAATGACGAAATTGCCCCCGGCGCGGTTTTTGTTCCCGATCAACCTGTCAAATTTTAACCAATTCCGACATAGTCGCGAAAAATGACGAAATTGCCCCCGACGTGGTTTTTGTTCACGATCAACCTGTCAAATTTTAGCCAATTCCGACACAATCGTGAAAAATGACGAAATTGCCCCTGCGCGGTTTTTGGTTCCGATCAACCTGTCAAATTTTGGCCAATTCCGACACATTCGCGAAAAATAACGAAATTGCCCCGGCGTGGTTTTTGTTCCCGATCAACCTGTCAAATTTTAGCCAATTCCGACACAGTCGCGAAAAATAACGAAATTGCCCCCGGCGCGATTTTTGTTCCCGATCAATCAGTCAAATTTTAGCCGATTCCGACGCCGTCGCGAAAAATCACGAAATTGAGCCCTGCGCGATTTTTGTTCCCGATCAATCGGTCAAATTTTAGCCGATTCCGACACCGTCGCGAAAAATGACGAAATTGCCCCCGACGCGATTTTTGTTTCCGATCAACCTGTCAAATTTTAGCAAATTCCGATTCAGTTGCGAAAAATGACGAAATTGCCCCCGGCATGATTTTTGTTTCGGATCAACTTGTCAAATTTCAGCCAATTCCGACATAGTCGTGAAAAATGACGAAAGTGCCCCCGGTACGGTTTTTGTTTCCGATCAACCTGTCAAATTTTAGCCAATTCCGACATAGTCGAGAAGAATGACGAAATTGCCCCCGACGCGATTTTTGCTCCCGATCAACCTTTCAAATTTTAACAAATTCCGACACAATCGTAAAAAATGATGAAATTGCCCCCGACGCGGTTTTTGTTCCCGATCAACCTGTCAAATTTTAGCCAATTTCGACACAGTCGTGAAAAATGACGAAATTGCCCCCTGCGCGGTTTTTGTTTCCAATCAACCTTTCAAATTTGAGCCAATTCCGAAAAAAATCGCGAAAAATGATGAAATTGCCCCCGACGCGGTTTTTGTTTCCGATCAAACTGTCAAATTTTAGCCAATTCCGACACAGTCGAGAAAAATGACTAAATTGCCCCCGGCGCGGTTTTTGTTCCCGATCAACTTGTCAAATTGATCCAATTCCGACGCAGTCGCGAAAAATAACGTAAGTGCCCCCGACGCAGTTTTTGTTTCCGGTCAACTTGTCAAATTTTAGCTAATTCCGACACAGTCGAGAAAAATGACGAAATTGCCCCCGGCGCGGTCTTTGTTTCCGATAAACCGGTCAAATTTTAGCCAATTCCGACACAGTCGCGAAAAATGACGAAATTGCTCCAGGCGCGTTTTTTGTTTCTGATCAGCCTGTCAAATTTTGGCCAATTCCGACACAGTCGCGAAAAATGAAGAAATTGCCCCTGGCGCGATTTTTGTTTCCGATCAACCTGTCAAATTTCGACACAGTCGCGAAAAATGACGAAATTGCCCCCAGCGCTGTTTTTGTTCCCGATCAACCAGTCAAATTGTAGCCAAGTCCAACACAGTCGCAAAAAATGACGAAATTGCTCCAGGCGCGTTTTTTGTTTCTGATCAGCCTGTCAAATTTTGGCCAATTCCGACACAGTCGCGAAAAATGACGAAATTGCCCCCAGCGCTGTTTTTGTTCCCGATCAACCAGTCAAATTGTAGCCAATTCCAACACAGTCGCAAAAAATGACGAAATTGCCCCCGACGCGGTTTTTGTTCCGGATCAACAAGTTAAATTTTAGCGAATTTCGACACAGTCGCGAAAAATTACGAAATTTCCCACAGCGCGGTTTTCATTTCCGATCAACCTGTCAAATTTTGGCCAATTCCGACACAGTCGCGAAAGATGACGAAATTGCCCCCGGCGTGGTTTTTGTTCCCGATCAACCTGTCAAATTTTGGCCAATTCCGACACAGTCGTGAAAAATGACGAAATTGCCCCCTGCGCGGTTTTTGTTTCCAATCAACCTTTCAAATTTCAGCCAATTCCGACACAGTCGCGAAATATGACGAAATTGCCCCCGGCGCGATTTTTGTTCCCGATCGACCAGTCAAATTTTAGCCAATTCCGACACAGTCACGAAAAATGACGAAATTACCCCCAGCGCGGTTTTCGTTCCCGATCTACCTGTCAAATTTTAACCAATTCCGACACAGTCCCGAAAAATGACGAAATTGCCCCCGGCGCTGTTTTTTTCCCGATCAACAAGTCAAATTGTAGCCAATTCCGACACAGTCGCGAAAAATGACGAAATTGCCCCTGCGCGGTTTTTGTTCCCGATCAACCTGTCAAATTTTGGCCAATTTCGACACAGTCGTGAAAAATGACGAAATTGCCCCCGGCGCGGTTTTTGTTAACGATCAACCTGTCAAATTTTAACCAATTCCGACACAGTCGCGAAAAATGACGAAATTGCCCCCGACGCTGTTTTTGTTCCCGATCAACGAGTCAAATTGCAGCCAATTCCGACACAGTCGCGAAAAATGACGAAATAATCCCCGGCGCTATTTTTGTTCCCGATCAACCAGTCAAATTGTAGCCAATTCCAAAACAGTCGCGAAAAATGACGAAATTACCCC